>NC_041393.1:300272799-300323885 GCF_002162155.2 Triticum dicoccoides
CCACCCCTCTCCCACCCCTCCTCTCTCGCTGCATTTTAGAGCAAAATTAGTTTAGAGCAAAAGTTAGTTTATAGCAAAAAAATTAGTTTTGAGCAAAAGATGTTAAGTAGTAGATGTTAGAGCAAAAATTAGTTTAGAGCAAAAATTTTGGTTTACAGCAAAAGTTAGTTCGGGCGGTAGGGTTTAATTAGGGTTTTTGTTTTCTTAGATGTTTTTTAAAGAAAAAAAATGAACAAAATGTTGTAGCAGTGCTGCTAGTAGTATATAGTGATACTAGTAGATGTTAATTAGGTTAGGGAAGTAGTGGTACTAGTTGATGTTAATTAGATGCTTTTTATTTAGGGAAGTAGGGTTTTGCTAGGTTAATTGGGTTAGTAGTGCTGCTAGTAGTAGTGGTACAGTAGGTTAATTAGGTGAAGTTAAATGAATAACATAAATGAATGAAATTAGTAGTTAACTAATTTTTTTTCCTTTCATCATTATAGACCACTAAAGTAAACTGAATTTTGTTCTATTAGTAGTTAAATGAATTTTCTTCTACACTTAGTTTTTGAATTAGCTTGTGAATTTTGGACATGTGGTTTCTCGTGTGTTGTGGTGTCGAAGATGGATATTTGAACACTGTTTCCTGGGAATGAAGCCGAGTGGCCTATGTTTTGCCGTAATGTTGATTCATTTCCGTTCCGTCAAATTTCAGGTTCTCGATTTGTCCAATTTTTAGCAAAAGTCATACCGAAATTTTCCATGAATTTTGGCATGACTTGTGCTACAAACTAGGACATATCAAGTGCCCGAGATTTGCCGCATTGGGAAGGAGTCAACGTTCCTGCAAAGCATAGGCCTTTTGTTATGTCATTATTCATTTTATTAGGTCTAGAATTAATTGACTAGATTTAATCATAGGAAACATGGCTAGAAACAATGAAGGACAGGGTTCTGGTGACTGCGACAATGTCTACCTGGCGGCAGAGGAATTTTTGAGGGAAGCCGACGATCAACAATTGATGTTGCTGAAGACGTCGCCATAGATGAGGATGAGGATGACGATGACACTCAACAGTATGTTAATATTGGCGCCTACTTAGGGTTTGAGCGTCATGAGTCGGTGCCTGAATTGTCGTCTCTGGAGTCTGAACGTATTATGGACGACCTTCCGGTAGCAAAGAAGTCTAGGAAGAGACCGAGGAAAGGCAACAAAGCTGCTTCTATGATCCATCCGCCTCAGCAGCCTCGGGTTCAAGACCGTATAGATATCCTCGGTGCGGCAAAATGGCATATCCCGATGAACCAATCCTACCTAAAGCAGCAATAGGGGCCAGATTCGGTGATTTAAGGAGACTTCATGATGATGTGCTACGGATAGAGAAAGGCCTCATCGCCTCGAAAAATCTAGGATACCCACTCTACGTGGTTAACGTGCCACGACAATTGTTGTACGTCGACACATTCCCCGCGGAGAAGTTCTTCCTTTGATTCGATTACATCTTCGACATGTTTCACTTGAAGAAGATGGATTTTACGTTTGTTCGCCTTTATGACTTGCACATGAACTACCTCATCGGGGTTGAGCAGATACCTTATATCTGTGTCGCTGACCCGTACTTCATGCACGAGGGCTTCTTGGTAGTCTACGCAAAGCACTTTGAATATGCGAGGGACTACCTCGTCAATTTCATGCTCACCAATTAGGACAAGGAGGTGATTCGCATGCCTTATCATCCCCTGTAAGTCATCCGCGCAGATATCCTTCCTTCGATTTCAATCATTCATTTGCACGGTGGAGGCTAATTAATGCAGCGGCGGGTGCGCTGTCCTCATCATCCTCTACAACCGATATTCCCATGCTCTTTAGTTGGACTCGTCGAAGAACATTAACAATAAGGATTACACCCACATCAAGTCTGTTCTCTACAGTGCTATGTTTTACTACAGCACACGGGGTGGAGAAGTCAAGGACAAGAAGAGAAGGGACAACAGGCCCGCCTTCAGCCATAAGACCGACTTCTGCTGCATCCAGCAACCGAGTGATTCTCTTAATGATGGATTCTATGTCCTACACCACATGCTGGAGTACAGATTGGATCACCAGAACCTTCGCTTGTCACCTAGATCCGGCGATGCCCATATTCTGCAATGGGCAAAGAACTTTGGAGATATCGAGGATCACCGACTTCGAGATGAGTTCTATCACATCCAACACGAACTTGCCCAAATCATCATGAAGGAGGTCGTTGAAATAACAGGGATGTTCTATGAAGAAGGACAAATGTCGTGGGAAGACGTCCGAACACGCGTAGCCTCTCAGCGTCTCGACCTGAAGCCTTTCACTAAGCTCGGGGACTATCTCCCTGACATGGGTGGATGGCACAACATGTAGTGATTGTCGATATATGACAATGTGTCCGTTTAGTCCATACTTTCTGTATGATAAAACTTTGAGTTATGCATGACGAAACTTGATTTGTGATGTCATAAAACCGTCCTCCTCGACTAGCAAAGATCACTCTAGTTAGGGCATTTTGGGTACGATGAACTTTGTTATTTATGCTTCTGATATGTTGCTTCTATTTTTGCCAAGTCTGTCTCTTTCTGTTGCTCAACTATATATGTTGCATATCATCGACTCATGTGATGATGTAAGTGCATAGATCATCGATGGCAAAGAAGTGCTACGCCAGGAGTATACAATGAGTGGTCGGAGTGTCAGGCCCAGGTGTACCGGTTTTCGGTTTTCGAACGACAACCAATAGTTAGTTTAGCTTCACGCTAATGCGAGAGAGGGATACAAACTCATGTACTGCATAGTTCCGATCTCACTCATAGTGATAGCTCTTCTCGCGTATATCATTGTTTAGATGGATGGCGATGTAGTTGCAAGTAATCGAGACTTGTATCGCTATTTTCGAGATGATGACGAGAGACCACTTTGTGTTGGATGATGATTATGATGATGACATGATTTGATGAGACTATTTGAATGTATATGCTATGATTACATTTGTATGTGTATGATATGCTAAAGATTATTGTATAAATCCTATTCAAATACAAAACAAATATGCAAAAAAACAGAAACTAATAAAACTAGCAGTAGAGAGGGGAATAAAGTTAGCAGTAGCGCTCCCTTACCAGTAGCGCTTCCTGCTAAAAAGTGTTGCAGAAATTAGCAGCAGCGCTCTGCTCTAAAGCTCGCTACTGCTAGACATGTATAGCAGTAGTGTGGGATGACAAGCATTACTACTATACGTTAGCTATAGCGCCTTATCAGTAGCGCGTCATCCCACGCTACTGATAGGCAAAATACCGTCCCAACTGCTAGGGTTTTCCCTAGTAGTGACCGCTGGGAAAGGATGGTTTCCACGCGCCATATTTGATTGGGAGGAGGGAGATGATGACTATCAACATATCATCAGGGAAGTTGCTGATGAACTCTAGGCCTCCCAACGTCGCTTGTGATTCTTGCTCGACATGCTTCCTCTTGTTGGCAGACTCGTCCTCCACCTCCGGAGTCTCCTCGGTGGTGCACTTTCTCATAGAAGTGCAAGTATAGGGAATATTTAGTTAGAACTGTACAGAAGAAAAGTGTATTGGTAACTAGAAGTTACTAGGTAGGAACAGAGCCAGAAAATGGAATAACAATTGGTTGCTTAAATACTACAAAATTCCTTTGATATTGCTAGGTAAGTCAACATGTAGATACTTGATAAGAACACTTACTTCAAACAAAGTTTGGACGGATGATATTGTTGGGGAGGTTGGCATATATCAGATGACCATGCTCTTTTATGTGCATTGCAATTTTAGTGCCAGCTTTCACTACATAAAACTTAGAAATTTCTGTCCAAAGGCCCGTGCCAAAATAGGAGTGACCATGTTCATCAAGTCTTACAGTACCACATGACATCCTTGCAGTCTTTAATTATGTAAAGAGAAAGATTATGTACTACAAATGTTATTACAAAGCAAAGGATGTACTGAATAAAATGGTAAGATTATTAAAGAATATGGTAACATGCAAATATGGGAGTAACTGAAAGAACAATACGGTATTTGAATTCAAAGGGCAAAAAATTATAATTAAATAGATAGTGTAACCACGAAGTCATGCAAATATGAGAGTAATTGATAGAACAATACATCATTAGTTTGTCGAATATAGAAAGAAGAAAAATCCCTTTGACGTATATGCTGCATGTGGCACCTTTTATCCAAATGTGGCAATATATAGTATATGTTTCGAAAAGTAGGCCATGCCAACTGTGGTAGGGTGAGATTGAACATACTGCGCACCTCCTAAAGTCATATGGTACAGTGAGATGGAACACCTCGGCTATCTGGTCGAGGTAGCAAAGGCCTGATGTGTTCGTGCATTGTAAAACTCTATGAATGGAAGAAAACCCTTGAATCAGCTAGAAGAAAAATGAATTCACTGTGATTTTGGTCAGGTGATTAAAAGGGGCAAACAAACTAGGATAAGAGATGAGCGAATATTTCAGTAAATTAGTTACCTGGTTGTCATGAGAAAAAACCGTAAATACCGCAGATCCCTAATCGGAGGACGTTGGGTCGATGGCATGCAGTGTCTAGAAAGTCGATGGAGACAGGCGGCGGCAAGCGGCAGTGGCGAAATGCGGTGGGGCTTGCCGGCAGCCGGCGGCGCGACAGGCATCGAGCCAAGTGGTTGCCGCGGTGATAGGCGGTGACATGCAAAGTCGCGGAGGAGTGCATGTGTGAACAGGGACTGAGGGGTGGTGGGCGGGGTAAGGGTTTTGTGACGTTGGGATGGTGAGGCTTTTCTTTTTTTCCTTTTTTGTATTGGATGGTGAGGGTTTTCTTCCCACAAAGCGTTTCGGAGGCAATGGTGTGGTAGAGCCAATCGTGTGTGATTAACATCACTCCGGTGTATTTTCAAAAAAAGATCTGGGAAAATGAAAGTCATCGCACACGGTTGCAATCTGGGAAAATTTCCATGTTTCAGGGTGGGTCCACATTTCCTTCGTCAGTTGATTCTACCCATGCTAAACATTCACCCTAATATGTATAAAATTCAATCAACCAAACTTATTGCATCCATCTATCACATGTAGACATAAGTAAACATAGATATAAGCATACTCAGGCATAGATAATAAGCATACACAATCATAGTTCAACCGATATTAAGCATACTCAAGCATAGTTATAATTAAGACAATACATAGCTAGACATAGTTCAATCCCACATCTCATTTGTCGGCAGGCCTGCACGAAGGTGAAGCTTCTCCAGGTACTCAACATATGTGGAGTGCGCTACCCTACGAGAATACTCCTGCCTGAAGGAGCAAAGGACTCATCCTCTTGCATGCGCCAGAACACTTTAATACGTGTCATGAAGCTTTTGGTTGCAAAATGGACATCCAAAGACCCGAGTCCAGGTTCTAATATGCCAATTATGATTTCCTACTAAATCTCCCTGAGTTTTTTTCTATTGTACCTCCTCTGGACATTTTCATCCTTCCTGTCCGTCGGATAGCACCTATACATATAGTAAAAAATGTGGCATCAGTATATTTTATAATAATGCGAATTTAGCATGCAGAGTTTACGAAACATAATATATCATGTGACAGCGTGAATCCTAAATCATCAAGTGATCTTGATGAAAGAAATGCATAAATAGAGAGCACACAACTTACTGCAACAAAATTAAGAGTCTGATTGGTTTGTTACCAACATTTGGCAAAATCAAAAGTTGCCAACACTTGGCAACCTTTTGTGAGATTGGCAAATGAATAATGGAATGCAAACTAATCTCTAGCAAACATTTGGCAGTTGCCAAAATTTGGCTTTAAATAAATTTTTACATGTCGTAAAGTAGGATTAGGATCTTATCGCTATTTTTTAAGACATAACCAAATATTACAGTTTGATTTTTTAGGACAATCATCTATGTAGATACCAATCTTAAAAAAATGCACAAACATATATGTAAGATGTTCAAAATCAGTTGTCAAGACCTGGCTAGGATTTATTATCACGAACACTAACCCTTGTCTGATTATTAGCAGAAATAATATGTACAGATGAAACCATTAATTACTTATCATTTGTACCATTCAAACAATCATTACACTACATGGATCTAACGAAACTTACTCAGATTTCACAGATTGAGAAAACATAACCATAGGATTTCTATTCTAGAAAGGGGGAGGTAGGACTAACTAGAGAAACCCTAGGATATATTTTCCACATAAATGGGTATAGATGACTAAACGGCTCTCTGTCGTCATTGAAGTCGTCGCCGGAGTGGTCGTCAGAGTCATTGTGGACCTCCGGCTCCAGCTATGGAAGCACGACATCATCGATGATCTCAAGGTCATGCCAGACCTCGGCGGTGGCGATAGCAACCTCTGTCTCCAGCTTCACATCGTGCTCAGGTGCTTCAGTAGCCCCAGTATTGCCACTCCCCCTGATGGTGCACTTCAGCGGCATCCTCATACAATGACGGCGGTGACAACTGAGAGCAGCGTCGAAGATGCAGGCAAAGAGAGAGGATTGTGCGTGTAGAGAGTATGGGGGTGCGAGGAAGGCGGGTGGCGGTCAAAGGGCTAGCTCGCCTCCTAGTGAGCCTGCGCAGTGGACTGCTGGCATGTCTACTGTCATTTCACATAGTTACTCGCACGCCCCCCGATAACATTCTGCAATGAACACGCCTCCCATCAATTGACACACATGAACGCACACCTCCCGGACTGCCTGCATGGAAGACTACTTGCATGTGTCTCGTCAACTCAGTCCTTCTTGCACGGGACGTGTGGCGGCACATATATTGTTTTTCTTCTTTGATGATTAATTTTGCAGCTTTATTACTTAACCAAAGCATTCATGTACATTATTGGTCTAACACCCATGGTACGAATAAGTAATCCGTTTCCGATATTGGTTGCCAATTATTAATAATCTCCCATTTGTAAGAAGACTACATCAAAACTTGTCCCAAATTTGACAAGAAAATACAATATCACAGTCTATTAGTGTCCATATGACACCATGATAAGTTTCTTGAATTTCAACTACATTTTCGATTTACTAGATTTTAAAAATCAAGATTCTCAATGTTTGAAATTTCTTACATGGGGACTAAACATGCACCCAGGGACACACATATGATTTTCCAATCCCATTTTGGTGCACTATCACGTGTGCATGTAGCTCAAATTTGATTTTTGCACATTATATCCCTAGGAAATCAATCAATGTATAAAAATGTGTGAATGATCTCTGATTTATTTTTCAAATTTTAACAGGACACTCCTCTGGTCACATATGTTCACCGCAGAAAAAGTTTAACATGCCTTGTAGTGGCGGCGGTGGTGCGGTGTGTGTGTGGGCCGAGGGAGGGGGGGTCTGGTAGTACACTACGAGTCGTGAGCCACCGCATGTGGGATTCAATATTTCGTGAGGCAGGTGCCACATCAAAGTCATGAATTGGTTATTTAAAACATTACACAACCATTTCATACTAACATGTTTGGGACACATGCATGCATGGTGGTCATCGGACACTCCCTCGTGCGGTTATCGGCGATGCACCACTCGTTAGCCTATAAACATTATCACTTTCACCAACATCTAGAGGCATTTGACCAAAGGTGGCACTGGTACGTGTCGGTGCTATACAAACGGTTTTAAAGCCCTTTCTGCGATAGCATTTGGAACTGTCACTAGGTGAGTGTGGGTGATAGGGGCGGGGGGTCCTTCCTACACGACCGAGAAACCATCGGTGACAGGCCCTCCTGGCACACAAGCTGGCTCGTGTGCGATCGGGCGAGGCATGGAAACCCAATTGTTTTTGTTCGTATGTACATCCCACACGGTGAATCCCAGAATAACATTTCCGTTCGTATGTATATCACACACAGTCAATCCAAGGAGTACGTTTCCATTCTTTTGTACATCCCAAATGATTAGGCCGCTATAGTCGTGTGAAAAAGGTGGACATCAATATTTAATATGGCGATATGTTTGTGATAGGTACGTTATTGCACAAGGTTCAAGAATGTAAAATGTATGCGGTGCGTCTACTAATGCCAACATGTACATTTTCGTAACTGTGTGCGATTGGTATTCCTATCACACATGCACACTGGTTTGAAATGTTTGCCGTATTACCATGAGTAGCACACGCATATGAGACGAAACCGTGTGTGCGTCCGAAGGGCATCACAAACGTTTCACATCAGAGAACCATCTGTTTTCTTTTTTCATCACACATGTTGTTTTCTTTCTAACCGTGTGCACATTATTTTATTCGCTCCTATAGAATTTTTTTGGCTGTAATTTATTATTCGAATTGAAATTTCTAAAATATGAAACGTGCAATTCAAATTCTCAGCACAATGGTTCAACCACGAATCTATAAATAAAATTGTTAGTATAATATGTTCAGTAATTACAGGATTAGACATCACTTAACTATGATGAACCACAATATTTACAAGCGGTAAAGGTGAAGAGACAAGTGTAAACCATTTTGACTGCCGATGTGGTTGAAGAAGCGGAATGCCCATAATGTGCCTTCCTGTATGCCATAGGCACGAACAACTTTTGTCCAACCCCTTGTGACGATCGCCTGCTCATCCTTCACCGCCTTCACGAAGACTTCTAGAGCATTATCATGGTAGCATGAATTATATACTTTAACCTTAGTTTCCTCCACTCTGGTAATGTAGTTTGCAAGGTAATCATCAGTAAATAGCTTCAGAAACCACTGAAAAGATAAAAATATCAGATCATGAGGTCTAATAGAGTAACTTGTTGCGGGAAAGGGGAAAAGGTAACAGATTACTTACCATCCTAAAGTTCACTCAAGTCTTGGACAAAGTGTAAATAAAGAGATTAATTCCAATCACCCGTTTCTTTCGCCTAACAATCTTTCTTAGTTTCCTCACTTGACGCTTGTTCATGAATCTCTCATTGCCCCATACGCAATTGGAATCTCTTAAAATACTTAAATTTAGGAATAGATGGTGTATAAGACATGGGATGCAGCTAACCTCGACGGCAAACAACAACATCCCCCATTGTAGCCCTATGTAAGTACATGGAAAGCCAATGTTAACTACAACAGGGTTAGCATCCACCAAAAATAGCAAATGGTAATAAAATGGCAGCATATGTAGTGATATCTTCATTGCGAAAGAGTAGCACGGGAGCAAAGGGATGGATTAAAAAAATGGATACAACTGTTAATTGCAACAGGCTTAACAACATCCTAATTCATGTTTTGTAAGTTTGTAGCCATTGAAATACAACTGTTCAAAAATGGATACAATTGTTAGTTGCAACAGGCTTAATGGACATTTAAACGGTACTGATAAAAATGCAATTGGCAGAGTTAAACATCACAAGGCAGGTGCTGCCAGAGCAGATAATGGACCAGTTGTCTATAAAAAGGTAAGGGAACTAGCTAAAACGTGTTAGGCATGTTTACTACATGATGCTTAAGACATGGACTGTACAAAACATAGCCATTAATTGCAACTGGTATTGGTAAGATTTAACTGGTGAGTTCATACTTGGTGGTAAGTCCTGAGAGGTAGTTGCTGGGGCACTTCATCTTGGCCAGAGCCCGCCCAAAGTCAGTGGCGACGGAGGCAAGCTCTCCTCGAGGTCGAAGCATGGATCAGTACCCCCGAAATGTGTACCTACAAGAAGCAAGTAAACATTAGAAGCCAAACTGCAATTGCACAAATGATGTAAAATAGTATAACACATGGGATGCAACTAACCTCTACGGCAAACAACAACATCACCCGTTATGGTCCTGCGTAAGTACATGGATAGGCATGTTAAGTACAACAGGGTTAGCATCCACCAAAAATAGTAAAAGAGCAGCATCTCTAGTATATCTTCATTGCGGAGAGTAGCATGGCAGCAAAGTTTGTTGCTGGTATTGGTGAAATTGAACTACACAGTTAATACTTGAACATCACACAGTGTGTAGTACTGAAATAAACAAGGCATGAACATGCTTAATACATCAACCATACAAAACATAGCAATTGAAAGTGGTATTGATAAGATTTAGCTGGTCAAATCATACCTGTTAAGTCCTGGGGGGTAGTCACCGGGGAACTTCTTCTAGGCCAGAGCCTGCACCATGTCAGCGGCGGTGGAGGCGAGGTGTTCCTCCGGGTCAACACGCACAGCGGCCATCGCGCCATGGACCGCCATTAGCTCCTCGACCTCCACGTGATATGTGGTTGGGCTTGCACGGCGATGCTCTAGAGGTAGGGACGATGGGGATTTGGAGGCATGAGGATGTTTCGCAGGCGCCATTTAAGCAATCAGGTCGGCGCTGTGATAGATATCGGTGGGTTACCTGACTAGATCCGAGCAGAAAGTAGATGTGGTTGAAGTTGTGGGTGCGGCGGCGGCGGTTTGAGCTTCCGGTAGTGGGAGGAGCGGGGGAATGGGGGTGAGGGGGAGGTGGGGGAGATACTGAGGAAGTTTGATGGGTGGGGATGTAGTTGGAGGAGTAAATTCGGAATCGCACGCCTAATGAAAATTTCACTGTGAAACTTGAAACTTGGGCGGGGGAAACACACAACACAGACGAAGCGCGTAAAATACTCATGTGCGAGAAAACAGAAAATTGGTAGTTCCTGTCTCCAAAAAAATGTACACGTGTAGTCGATTTTTTTCGGTCAAGCAAAAAAACACACACGGGTACGACATACAAACTGTGTGTTTTGTGATCTTCTAAAGATTAACGCGAAAAAGCGCACACGGTCACACATGCTAATCAACGCTCAAAGCCCTCAAAGGATGCTCATTCTACGTTAATACTACAATCTTAAAGTACTACTGGTAATTTGCTGTAATACTACAAACTTAAACTACTTCTCATATGCTGCCATCGGGGCATGCTGGCCAGACGTCAGCGTTCTCCTTCCCGGCCTTGTAGGAGGCAACAATCGTGCTTTGATCTCTGCCAAACTCTCATCATCACGGCATGCGGCCCTTCTTTCTTGAAGTGGAAGGACTCTCTTTTCTTGACTGCTTTCTGCCTTTTCTGATCCTCCTATGCGGCTTTGGCCACATCTAGATCCACCGCTCATTCGGCCATGGCACCCTCAACATCGACCCACATAACTGTGTGGCCGCCTGCGGCGATGAACTCAGCTCGGCGAGATGTCGTCGCTTCCTTACCATGTGTGCGGTCGCAGGCGGCGAGGAACGCGGCGCTGCGGGATGCCATCGCTTCCTTACCGGTTATCGTGCGCTGTGGTGCCATGAACAACACTTGGAGAGATCTCTCAGACGGAGGGGTCGGGTAGCCGTACAGTGCGGTGGTTTTTAAGAGCTCAATGACAAACTACAAAGGAAATTTGTCTTCCCTCACAATTTTGCTCGTTCATTATCGCACACGGTTCATCTCGGTTGCTTTCGGAAACAGTGTGCACTGAGGCTATTGTGTGTTCCGCGTTATGATTGGTCGGAACCCCAGCCACGCGGATCGTGCATGTGCATCGTAGGATGCGCCGTGATCGAACGGCAATCCACATCCCTCACATCACATCCGTGCAGCTGTAGCTAGATTGGATTTATATGGGCCAAATGCCTAGAAAATGCACATAAACCCTTCAATATGATAAATGAGCCCGAAAAAATGCCAAATTTGAACACAGTGATTTGCAGGGTGTATGTTCTTCGTAGAAAAAAAACATCAGAGCAAAAAATAAAGAAAATTTGGATTCCCCTTCAATCTTGGTGATTTCCCTCTCGAAAGCATGGAACTTCCCCGGCGATGGTTCGATTTATGAAGGGCGTGCATGAAGACATAAGCCCAACCTTCTCAAATTTTCACCAGGGCATGGTGAGGGCATACCATGGCACCATGCTAGGCTTCATGTTTTTCAATCATTTATTTCATTTTTTCTATAGCTGAAAACCCAATAAACAAATGTTTGTGGTTCATCAAAATATCTGTCCATTCCTTGTAAAAGGCATGAGAATTTACTAAATGGCACGAGCATTGTTTTCCAAACCGTTCTTGTGCACCCTTTCATTCACCAATTGTTTGAACTTGAATTATGTGCATTAATGCATGGAAAAGGCACATAATCCCCTAAATATGGTAAATGAACCCGGAAAAGTGACAACTTTGAACGTGGTGATTTGTAGGGTGTATGTAGAGCTTAGAAAAAACTCATGGAAAAAGGAAAAAGGAAATTTGGATCCCCCTTTAGTCTTGATGATTTCCCTCTTGAAACCATGAAACTTCCTCGGTGATGGCTCGATTTATGAAAGGCGTGCATGACGACATAAGGATAACATTCTCAAATATTTTTACCAGGGCATGGTGAGGCCATACCATGGCACCATGCCACGCATCATGTTTTTCAAGCATTTATTTCATATTTTGTATAGTTGTTACCCAGTAAACGACGCGTTTATTCTTGAATATTTTTTTTGACAATTAACGACAGTGGGAGAGGCTCCCACTGACTTTTGTATTACTCACACAGAAACAGTTACATCAGTCTTTCAAGTGGGCTTATAGTGGCCCCCGGCCAATCTCCAAAGAATCATAAGAACAAAACTAGTTTTACAAGTGCTACAAGTTTTGTAAGTAGGTAACTAGGAAGGGATGGAGATCCTCTCGACAGTGTGCACCAGGAGGCCCAAAAGGTTTTTTAACCTAACCAGCCACGATTCAATAGAGTGTGGGATTCCTCTGAAATAAACATTGTTTCTCTCTTTCCACAAACTCCATGTTGCCATCTGGAAGATGTCCATAAACAAGGGTCGGCGCCAGCTATCTCTGCCTCCGTGTAACAAAGAGACCCTGTCTCCCAGTGTCGGCCAAAGCATGCAAACTTTAGCCCAGCAAAGCTAGCTAAATGGAAAGGTAAATAAGAGATGTTCTATCGTCTCCTCTGGGGGTTCTGACATAACATGCAAGTATAGTTATTGCCAGCAACGATGTAATGTCTACGTCTTAACATGTTTCTTGTGTTTAGGCGATCAACCAACAACACCCACCCGAACACTTTGAATTTGATTGGACTTTTGGCCTTCTAGAGCCAACCAAAAGCTTCATCAACAACCATCTCCCTGAAGCAGTGATCATAGAATTTCTTAGAAGAATAGGCCCCACCGAGAGTGCACTCCCAGGTATCCCTGCAATCTCTCTCCAGGAGTATATGCGTCGATCCATGTTGGATTTCTCGCACCTCCTCCCTAGCCTGAGCTGACAGCGGCAGATGAAAGAGCATGCTTGGATCTATGGACATGAGAACGTCGATGACGGATGCATCCTTGTTTAAGCAGGACGGGAAAGCCCTGGGGAAGAGCTCCATGAGGGGGGCATGGCGATCATCATCAAACCAGGAATCTTTCTAGAAGAGAGAGGAAGATCTGTCACCCAGGGTGACATTTGTAATCTCACGAAATACATCACTGAGATGCAGTACATCGCGCCACCAGAAGGAGCCAACTGGGCCCATATCATGTTAAATCTTGTCTGTGTAATAAGCATCCCAGATCAGGGTCACCCAGGGGACATCATCGTGGTTATAGAATTTAAAGAGATGCTTCAGGAGAAGGGCCATATTCTGGGTTTTGATATCAATGATTCCGAGGCCACCTTTTCCCTTTGGTCTACAAACCAAATCCCAGACAGCCATTGAATTGTTCTTAACTCCATCCTCAGAGTTCTTAGCCCAAAAACAGTATCTGCACAGTTTATCCAGGTGTTCAATCACTCGAGGGTGTAGTTTAATCATGCACATGGCATAGATTAACATCGACGTCACAACTGAGTTGATCAAAGTGAGCTTGGCCCTTGACGACATTAGAGACAAAGCAGTGGACATCTTCCTCTCTACACCATGCACAAGAGGTATGAGCTCCAACAAAGTTAGCCTGGTCGTGCTCATGGGAAGACCAAGGTATGTGAACGGGAGTGAGCCAACCGAACAACCAAAAACCTGAGCCAACTCCATCGCATACCACTGATCAATGTTGATAGGGATCAAAGTAGATTTGTGAAAGTTGATTTTCAGTCCCACCGATGCAGCATAGCCCTCCAAAATGGTCTTCATGCGGGCAGCTTGATTCGGGCAGGCTGGCATCACAAAGATGGTGTCATCTACGTATTGCACCATGGGATAATCACCACGGTGATTGCATGGGATTGGCAGGTCAAGCAGACGTCGAGCAAAAGAATCATTGATAGCAGCTTGCACAAGATCAACAGCGAGGACAAAAATCAGCGGGGACAGGGGATCCCCTTGCCTCACCCCACACTTACATTGAAACTTTCTGCCAGGGACTCTATTAAGGAGAACAGAAGAAATACCAAAGCAAAAAATAGTTTCCATCCAGCCAAGCCACTTGTCATCAAACCTCATGTGTCGCATTATCTCCAACATTGGTGCATGCTCAATTGTGTCAAATTCCTTGGCGAAGTCTAGTTTGAGCAGCACAATCTGTCATACCGACGTCCGACACTGATGAATATATTCGAATGTCCACGCGAGACAGTCTTGGATGGTCCTCCCTTTAAGAAAGCCATATTGATTCCTGTGGATGATCTTCAGGATGACTTTCTACAGACGATTTGCCAAGATTTTCGTGACAATTTTGAGGCAACAATTGAGCAATGTTATTGGTTGATAATCATTGGCAATCTCAGGGGAAGAGAACTTCGGGATCAGGGTAATATACCCTTCACTAATGCTGGATATATCAAGGTTTCCCTTATGAAAATCTTGGCACATCCTGTAGAAATCCTCTTTGTTGATCTGCCAACAACTTTTAAGGAAGCAACCATTAAAACCATCAGGGCCAGGAGCCCTGTCAGCCAGCATTTCTTTGATCACAGCACCGATCTCATCTTTTGTGATTTATGGTTGACTATTGCCACACATTTCCTCGAAATATCTATCCATTCCTTGTAAAAGGCATGAGAATTTAGTAAATGGCATGAGGATGGTTTTCCAGACCGTTCTTGTGCACCTTTTCATGCTCCGATTGTTTGAATTTAAATTATGCGCATTAATGCCTAGAGAATGCAAATAATCCCCTAAATATGGTAAATGAACACGGGAAAGTGTCAAATTTGAATGTGGTGATTTGCAGGGTGTATGTCTACCATAGAAAAAAATTCATGGACAAAGGACAAAGGAAATTTGGATCCCCCTTCAATCTTGGTGATTTCCCCCTCGAAGCCATGGAACTTCCTTGGTGATGGTTCGATTTATGAAAGGCGTGCATGACAACATAAGGAAAACATTCTCAAATTTTTACCAAGGCACGGTGAGGCCAAACCATGGCACCACGCCAGGCGTCATGTTTTCCAAGCATGTATTTCATTTTTGTATACATTAATTCCGAGTTTGTTTGGCCTTTTTATACATCATTTGAACTTTGGGTGTTTAATGTGCATAATTCAAATTTGAACTACAAGCACATGCTCCAGTGCACCAAAGTTGGTTGAAAAATCAGAAGTGTGTCCTTGGGTGAATTTTCAAGTCCCATGCAAGAAATGGGAATGAAATTCGAACATCTGGGCGTCGTGGCTCGGTCGTAAAGATTGAGAAACTTGGTTTTTTAATTCATGTGAATCCAAAACACGCCTGAAAATCATGAAACTTGGCATGGTGGCATGACATGGCACCAACATGCTGCGGTAATATTTTTGGCCGAATTGGGACAAGCTTTGGTATAAGCTGCTTGCAAACCAGAGCTTCTCTCAAGAAGGCTCGTGGTTCCGAGAGGTAACGTGTCACCTCCGTGTGCGAAATGACATACGTACACGTACTGCCTTCTCCTGCCTTAATTTGTTTACACAGGTAGATTAGACCAAATAGAAGTATCGTGCTAAATTTTGGAATTATTCCGGGTTTGGTTGGCCGTTTTTGTACATTAATTGAATTTGTGGGCATTTAATGTGCATAATTCAAATTTGAACTACAAGCACATGCTTCAGTGCACCAATGTTGGTTGAAAAATCACATGCGTGTCCTGGGGTGAATTTCTAGGTCCCAAGCAAGAAATGAGAATGAAATTAAAACATTTGGGCATCGTGGCTCAGCCGAAAAGATTGAGAAACTTTGTTTTTTAATTCATGTAAATCCAAAACACGCCTAAAAATCATGAAACTTGGCATGGTGTCATGACATTGGCACCAACATGTTGTGGTAATTTTTCTGTCCGATTTGCGAAGGCGCACACATTAAAAATCAACAAAGTCATTTTGGAACCAGTCTTGTCACGTTACAAATCGGAAACACAACTATTATTGAAACCGTGGGCATTCTACTTACCAATTACGTGCTGCCACGCGTCCCTTTTTTATTGGCTAAGAGGTGCCATGCGGGGTAGCTAGTTCACTACGGGAGGCGTGCGATCAGACCCCTGCGTGTGTTCATCGGGAGGAGAGCCCTTTAACCTCTATCTGTCGCGCACCTCCCTCCCAACGTCTCCATTAATGGCGCCCGAGCCCCTGTTTCACGGCCTGGCTATGTCTCACTGGACTAAGATTTAAGAGATAAAGGTGAAAATCTAAAAAGATAGTTTTGCACGGATCTTGATGTAAGATCCAATGGACCCATATAGCATCGACTGCGACTTATAGCAAGCATGATGAACATAAGGACAATGACAGTGGATAATAATTGTCTCGCATATCTAGGAAGATAACAAAAAAGCCACATGCGGCCATGCCCGAATACACAAGGGAAAAAGAAGAAGGAAGACGCATACAATGATCTGGCTCGCCGATCTCTACTTTCTTGATGTGCTGCAGGTCACGGAGACTAGTTCTCACCGCGAGCGGCAATGATCTCTTTCATCAGTTTCATGTCTTTAATACGCTGCTCGGAAGCAACCCTGGATTCCTCCACCAGGCTTTCGTGCTCGATGCGAAGCATGGCATTCTCGTCCATAAGTTTCTTGGCGATGACGCCCGTCCTCTTCAACAAGGCAGCGGTCTCCTCCGCCTGCTTCGCCCTTCCGGCGATCTTCGCCCTCAACAGGTCGCGGTCCGCCCGGAGTTGTTCAAACGAGGCAATCAACTCGTCCTGCAGCTTCATCCAGGCGGAGATCTGATCCATCTGGCTATGGACGATCGCATGCATGCGCCTGTAAGAGTCCTCGCCTGCCCGCGAGAGATTTTCCCAGGCCGCCACGGCGCGGGAGGACATCTCTGCTGCATTCGCGGTGCGGCAGGACACCTCTGCTGCTTCCATGGCGCGATCGGATCAGTCTGCTGCATTGATGGCGTGGCGGGACCACCGTGCTGCCTCGGCAGCGAGGCGGGACATGTGGCTGCTTTCGCAGCTAGGCGGGACATCTCTCATGCTTCCAATTCCATGCTTGCCTCTCCGTGGTGGTAATCTCTCGACCGAGAACTCAATCTGGCCATGGCAGATGCAAGAGAACGATGCTGAATGACTTGTTTGCTTTTCTGGATGAGGAGGCGAGGAAGGAATGTGCAGTCATCTTGGCATAGTATAGTATTTATAACCGATTACTAATATGCTCCTAAGTGGGAAACCATTTAGGTTTTGATTAGTGTGAACAGGTTTGCAATTTGGAAGGTGACGGGACGCAGGCTCAAAATTTATAGACGGTTCTATAAATTCTAAGTGTGGCACTATTCTCAGACGGCGTAACGTGGGCACACTTTATCGGCTGCGTACGTGGTGTTTGGTGCATTGCAATCGGAAATGTCAGCACATATCTTCTTCCAAGAACCATGCGCGCTTGTTACCATCGCGCACGCTTCTTTTAATTAGAATGTGTTCCCGTCTAGCGCACACACGTTGATATGTCTAACTGTTTATGTTTGTTGTGGCTAATATCAAACAGTTCATCCGTGTGAAGTGTATGCCATCAATTGCACACACCTATGATCTGGAAAATAGTTTCTGTTTTGTTGCCTAATCGCAAACAGTTAATCCTTCTGAAGCGTATGACCTCAACGAACACACCTTTATCTAGTTGTCCATTTTGTTGTTCCTCCTCATCACAAATAGTTCATCCGAGTGAACCATATGCTGTGTATCGCACACGCCTTCATTTGGCTGCCCGTTTCTTTTGTTCCTCCTCATCGCAAACAGTTATTGAACTGAACCGTATGCCCTGCATCGCACACACAACTAAAATCTGAACCGTGTTTGATGCATCCGTCATCACAAACGTTTTAGGCATTTTTGACGGTTCTCTGACACCACCATTTGCGATTATTGCATCGCACACAATTTCTCGAAGGGTCTCTGATCGTACTGTCGCTTTAGCAGCATCCTGCAGTAGTGTGGATTCATCTTCGGATGTATTACAGTGTGGATCATGGTGAGATTTCAGATCAAAGATTGAGTCTGTGTATACACATGAATCCCTCCCACCGGCTCAAAGTTATGGGGACTACGATATGTGGTGAACCTATATGTAGGGCATTTTCGGTCTGAAAAGCATGTGCTACATCAAAGTTGCACACCAGGTACTCAAACATCACACCACACCTCTTTGCGCCACATGTAGTCGGTGGTTGTCCTAGTACACTCACTCATGCATGACACTTTTTGTGATCCCACGAGGTCGTCGTCCATCACATTGACCTACAGCGAGAGAGGTTAATTTGACCAAAAAAGGATGAACCTTTTTGGTTTGTGTTACCGTAGGAGTATATAGTACACGTCGAAGATGTGGGAGGGGACTAGTATACACTATGCATCATTAACCTCACTCCATGTGGGGAATTTCCGGTTTCCGAGACAGGTGCCTCATCAAAGTTGTGCATTGGGTATTAAAAAATCACACACCTCTTTGGGCCACATGCAGGCGGTGGTTATCCTAGGACACTCACTCACGTGCGACGCTTCCATATGTGGGCCCGGGAGGTTGTCGTACATGCATCACTTTGATCTAAGGCGAGGGAGGTTAATTTGACCATCAAGGATTTTTTTGTGTTATGACAGGAGTATATAGTACGCGTCGAAGAGGGGGAAGGGGGCCAGTACACCTCATGAACCTTGCTCTGTGTGGGGACTTTACGGTTTTCGAGGTAGGTGGCACATCAAAGTTGCGCATTTTGGGTATTCAAACATCAAAAACACACACACACCTCCATATATGTTTGGCCCACATGCAAGCTATGGGGGATGTCCTCTGGCACTCACTCACAAGGTTATCAGCGATATCGATGCTTTCCATGTGTGTGTCCACTTGGTCCATCACTTTGATCGACAGTGAAAGAGGGGTTAATTTGACTTAGGAGGGGATTTATTTTTGGTTTATATTACGGTATAGGTCATGATGTAAGATTACATAATATAGTTTGAGCGCACGCATGTATACGCATGAATCCCTCCCACCGGATGAAATTGAGAGGGGGGGAAGCACATGATGCGTCATGCACCGAGCTCGCTCTATGTGGGGACTGTGCGATGTTTTATGTAGGCGCTGATACGTCTCCATCGTATCTACTTTTCCAAACACTTTTGCCGTTATTTTGGACTCTAACTTGTATGATTTGAATGGAACTAACCCGGACTGACGCTGTTTTCTGCAGAATTGCCATGGTGTTGTTTTATGTGCAGAAAACAAAAGTTCTCGGAACGTCCTGAAACTCCACGGAATATCTTAGGATAATTAATAAAAAATCCTTGCAAAAGATGAAGACCAGGGGGCCCACACCCTATCCACGAGGGTGGGGGGCGCCCCCCCTGGGCGCGCCCCCCTACCTCGTGAGCCCCCTGGTGGCCCTCCAACGCCAACTCCAACTCCATATATTGGCCTTCAGGGAGAAAAAAACCAAAGAGAAGAAATCATCGCGTTTTACGATACGGAGCCGCCGCCAAGCCCTAATCTCTCTTGGGAGGGCTGATCTGGAGTCCGTTCGGGGCTCCGGAGAGAGGGATTCATCGCCGTCGTCATCATCAACCATCCTCCATCACCAATTTCATGATGCTCACCACCGTGCGTGAGTAATTCCATCGTAGGCTTGCTGGACGGTGATGGGTTGGATGAGATTTATCATGTAATCGAGTTAGTTTTGTTAGGGTTTGATCCCTAGTATCCATTATGTTCTGAGATTGATGTTCCTATGACTTTGCTATGCTTAATGCTTGTCACTAGGGCCCGAGGGCCATGATTTCAGATCTGAACCTATTATGTTTTCATGAATATATGTGAGTTCTTGATCCTATCTTGCAAGTCTATAGTCACCTACTATGTGTTATGATCCGGCAACCCCGAAGTAACAATAATCGGAACCACTCCCGGTGATGACCATAATTTGAGGAGTTCATGTATTCACTATGTGGTAATGCTTTGTTCCGGTTCTCTATTAAAAGGAGGCCTTAATATCCCTTAGTTTCCAATAGGACCCCGTTGCCACGGGAGGGTAGGACAAAAGATGTCATGCAAGTTCTTTTCCATAAGCACGTATGACTATATTCGGAATACATGCCTACATTACATTGATGAACTGGAGCTAGTTCTATGTCACCCTATGTTATGACTGTTACATGATGAACCACATCCGGCATAATTATCCATCATTGATCCGGTGCCTACGAGTTTTCCATATACTGGTTCTCGCTTATTTACTTTTCCATTGCTACTGTTACAATCACTACAAAATACCAAAAACATTACTTTTGCTGTCTTTACTTTTGTTACCGTTACCACCACTATCATATTAATTTGCTACTAAACACTTTGCTGCAGATACTAAGTTTCCAGGTGTGATTGAATTGACAACTCAGCTGCTAATACTTGAGAATATTCTTTGGCTCCCCTTGTGTCGAATCAATAAATTTGGGTTGAATACTCTACCCTCGAAAACTATTGCGATCCCCTATACTTGTGGGTTATCAAGACCTTTTTCTGGCGCCGTTGCCGGGGAGCATAGCTCTATTCTTTGAGTCACTTGGGATTTATATCTGCTGGACACTATGAAGAACTTGAAAGACGCTAAGACCAAGATTTTACCCTCAACTACGAGGGGAGGTAAGGAACTGCCATCTAGCCTTGCACTAGATTCTCCTTCTGTTATAAGTAAGCTTTTGACACCTAAACCTGCTACTGCTATGAACTCTGATATGTCGCATGTTATTGATGATGCCACTTCTGCTGTGCATGATACCTGTGATGAAACCACTTCTATGCTTGATACTACTGTGCCCCTTGGTGAATTTCTTGATGAGCAGATTGCTAGGTCTAGAGAAAGAGAAATTATTACACCTGAATACAATGATGAGAGTGATGATGAAAATATGCCTCCTATTCCTGAAGGTTATCTTTTTGATGCAGAATCTTCTGCCGCTATTTTTGCTTGCCAAGATAGATATGAACTTAAGAGGTTTCTAGTTAAATGGAGTAAAGAATCTCTTAGAGATAGAATGAGACCCGACCCTGCTTTTGCTACTTCACTTATTTGTGTTCCCGATAAGGATTATTATGATTTTTCTGTTGATCCGGATATAATTACTTTGGTTGAATCTGATCCTTTCTATGGCTATGAATCTGAAACTGTTGTGGCACATCTTACTAAGTTGAATGATATAGCTGCCCTGTTTACTAATAATGAGAGATCGCGCTACCTTTATTTACTCAAAATATTTCCGTTCTCATTAAAGGGTGATGCTAAGATATGGTTCAATTCTCTTGATCCTGGTTGTGTGCAAAGTCCCCAGGATATGATTTATTACTTCTCTGCTAAATATTTCCCTGCTCATAAGAAACAAGTAGCTTGAGGGAAATATATAACTTTGTGCAAATTGAAGAAGAGAGTCTCCCACAAGCTTGGGGGAGGCTTCTCAAGTTACTTAATGCTTTGCCTGATCATCCTCTTAAGAAACCTAAAATACTTGATATATTTTATAATGGACTAACCGATGCTACCAGAGATTACCTGGATAGTTGTGCTGGTTCTCTTTTCAGGGAAAGAACACCGGATGAAGCTGAAATTCTATTGAAGAATATGTTGACAAATGAAAATAATTGGGCACCTCCCGAGCCAGCTCCTGAGCCAATTCCTGATCCAATTATTGAGCTTATTTCTAAACCAACTCCGAAGAAGAGAGGTGTTCTATTTCTCAGTCCTGAAGATAGGCAAGTGGCAAAGAAATCTATGAAAGAAAATGGTATTAAAGATGAAGATGTTAAGAATTTACCTCCTATTGAAGAAATACACGGTCTTAATTTACCGCCTATTGAAGAAGTATATGATCTCAATTACTTATTTACTAAAGAACCTCCCTATATCCCTACACAGGTAGTAAAGGTAAATTCTCTCTATAGATATGATAAAGCTGAAGTCCCTCCTACTAAAATTGCTAGTCAGTGCTTGGATGAGTTTGATAACTTTATGTTTAAGCAAGATGACTTTAATTCTTATTTTGGTAGACAATTAAGACAAGATGCGTATATGATTAAACCCTTGGGTGATTATATGGCTGATATTAGAGGTGAACTTAAACTTGTTAGCAAACATGCTTCTATGGTTACCACTCAAGTAGAACAAGTACTTAAAGCTCAAAAAGAAGCGCTTGATGAAATGAATAGTAAGAAAAATGATTATGCTGTTAGAGTGGCTACTAGAACCGGTAGAATGACTCAGGAACTTTGTATCCTGAAGGCCACCCTAAGAGAATCGAGCAAGATTCTCAGAGAAATGATATTGATGTACCTAGTTATTCTAAAAGGAAGAAAAAGAAAAATGATAGGACTTTGCAAACCTCTAGCGAACCAATTGCTGAGCCACCTGAGAATCCAAATGATACTTCTATTTCTAATGCTGAAACACAATCAGGTGATGAACATGAACCTAGTGATAATGTTAATGATAATGATCATGTTAATGCTCAACCTAGTAATGATAATGATGTAGAAGCTGAACATGCTGTTGATCTTGATAACCCACAATCAAGGAATCAACGTTATGATAAAAGAGACCTGGTTGCTAGGCAACATGGTAAAGAAAGGGAACCATGGGTTCAGAAACCCATGCCTTTTCCTCCGAAACCATCCAAGAAAAAGGATGATGAGGATTTTGAGCGCTTTAATGAAATGATTAGACCTATCTTTTTGCGTATGTGATTAAATGATGTGCTCAAAACAAATTCTTATTCTAAGTATATGAAGGATATTATTACTAATAAAAGAAAGATACCTGAAGCTAAAATTTCCACCATGCTTGCTAATTATACTTTTAAGGGTGGAATACCAAAGAAACTTTGAGATCTCGGAGTACCTACTATACCATGCTCCATTAAGAGAAATTATGTTAAAACTGCTTTATGTGATCTTGGAGCCGGTGTTAGTGTTATGCCTCTCTCTTTAGATCATAGACTTGACTTGAATAAGTTGACACCTACTGAAATATCTTTGCAAATGGCTGATAAATCAACCGCTATACCTGTCGGTATTTGTGAGGATGTGCCTGTTGTGGTAGCAAACGTTACTATTTTAACGGACTTTGTTACTCTTGATATTCCTGAGGATGATAGTATGTCTATTATTC
Organism: Triticum dicoccoides; assembly: GCF_002162155.2. Taxonomy (NCBI): domain Eukaryota; kingdom Viridiplantae; phylum Streptophyta; class Magnoliopsida; order Poales; family Poaceae; genus Triticum; species Triticum dicoccoides. The sequence goes on from NC_041393.1 coordinate 300,296,324, forward strand.
TTGGAAGACCATTCCTTAATACTGCAGGGGATATTATTGATTGCAACAAAGGCAATGTCACTTTTCATGTTAATGGCAATGAGCACACGGTACACTTTCCGAGGAAACAACATCAGGTTCACAGTATTAACTCTATTGGAAAAATCCCATCGGTTATATTCGGAGGTTTTGAATTTCCTCTCCCTACTGTCAAGAAAAAGTATGATATACTTATTGTTGGGGATTTTCATATCCCCGTTGAGGTAACTTAGTGCTATTTGAAATTTCTTCGGTTTCGTGTTAATCAGAATGAGCTCGTTAACAAGACTTGATCAACCTTGTTGTGGATTCTTTTTTATGAACATGAGATGGATGAAACTAGAAGCACAACCTTCTGTATCCTCTTTATATTTTCTATTATTTAGTTGAAATAAAGTAAAATAGTATTTTTCTGTCTGTCTCCCGACTTATCCATGCAATATAAAAATATCCCGAAAATAAAAGTCCTCAGAATACCATGCCAATTTAATATGATTTTTTCAGGAATATTTGAGGATTTACTGTGCAAAAATCACTGCGGGGGGAGCTGCCACCTGGTCACGAGGGTGGAGGGCGCGCCCTGCCTCGTGGGCCCACGGTGGCCCTCCTCCAGTTATTCCTCCACCCATCTTCTTCCTCTGTCTCACACAAACACGAAAAACCAACTCAAGCACGAGTTCCAGCCCCCGTTGCTGTCATTTTCGATCTCTTTGCTCAAAGCACCTCTCGCAAAACTGCTTGGGGAGATTGTTCCTTGGTATGTGACTCCTCCATTGGTCCAATTAGTTTTTGTTCTAGAGCTTTATTCTTTGCAAATTTGTGCTGAATAGGTGACCATGTTCTTGAGCTTGCAGGTAAAATTTATATGGTTCCAAGTAGTTCCAATGCTTTATATAGGCTCTAGGCATTTGTAGGAGTTATTGCTATCAATTTTATTGAAGTTGGTTCACTTTTATTTGAAGTTACAAAAAAATTCAGAAATTACTCAGAGGAAGCAATATGTTTAGGAGGATGTTCCAAGGTGGCCCTTCAAGGAAACAAGGTCCCAGTCTTCCAATACGTGATGCTAATGAGGAACCACCAAGAGATGCTCCTGTGAGGCCTTGTGAATGGCCTTCGGAAAATTTTATGAATCAAGTGGGAATCAAAGAAGAATTTAGTGCATATTTGCGCAATGCCGGTCTTGAGGACTTTGAAGCTGACAAATGCCCCCAGTATCATGATCTCACAAGTTCATTTGTGAGGAGATTTGAGTTTTCATCTTCGCGTAATTCTCCTTCAGTCATGTTTGACCTTTATGACAAATCTTATACCATGGACTTAGAGGATTTCACTTTTGCTTGCAAACTTCCATCATGGAGTAGTGTCAGGGATCCCCCTAAATCTGAATGTAGAGACTTTCTTGCTGGAATAACTATGGGGGAATCTAGAGATATAACACAAGCTACCCTAGGGAGCATTCATTTCCCTGCTATACACTATTTTGCTCTCTTTATAGGTAGATGCATTAATGCTAAGGATGAAGTATGTCACTTGTGTGCTCCTGACCTCAGCATTCTCAAAAGTGTTGTGTTAGGAGACCAATCTTTTCATTTAGGAGCCATCGTAGCTCGTAGGTTGCATCAGAATAGACATAACTGAGATTTCTTTGGAGGAATTTATGCAACCCTCTTAGCTAATTTTCTTGAGATAGACATTCGTGAGGGTGATATGGAGTTACCCCCTTCTTACTTAGATTTTGATTCTATGGTTTCCCACCAGTTTGTTGAGAGGACTGAACCACCTCTCCAGTATCGACTAATCTTTAACAAACGTCATGTAGTCCATATTGCTCTTCCTGCTCCTGCCTTCTTTGATTTTCAAACAAAAGGAAGATATATTATTACCAGAGAGGAGGCAGATGAATACGAGAGAAGAGCGGAGGCATCTCGACGCTGCGCTGCAGCTCAGGAGGCGATAGCCGCTGCGTCACAGTATGACCCAAGCTTCACTTACGGGTATCCGCCAGGCCATCCCTAGAAATAGACCAACTTAGGCCAAAATCCTAAGCTTGGGGGAGTACGTATTTCCCACCAACATTACATTCATGTTCACACACACTCATTGCTAGATGTCGGTGTTCATACAATTTCACTGTAATATCCATGCTAGTTTATTTTCTTTTTCCTGCTTTCTTCTTGTGTGTTTAATAAACCTTAAGAAAACAAAAAAAAAATAGTAGTAGTTTATTTCTTTGCTGTAGTAATTAAAAAGGAAAACCCAAAAATATTTTCTGTTCTTCTTTTGCTTGTTGGGAGCTTTCCCGTGTAAATAGTTTTTCTTTTCCTTTCTTTGGGGGTCGAGAAGATCATATTGAAAATGCTTAGTGGCTCTTATATGCATGATTGTTTATTTAACTTAGAGCCCATATTACTTGTCTTCTCTCTTGAGTTGAATGCTTGCAGATTCTAGCTTAGTCCAATACACGTGCACTCTTATTGTTATATACTTCGTTCGGTCGTGCAAGTGAAAGGCAATAATGATGATATATGATGGACTTATTGGGATGAGAAAAGCTGGTATGAACTCGACCTCTCTTGTTTTTGTGAATATGATGATTCATCGTTCCTGAGTTAGCTATTATGAAGTAAGCATATTTGCAATGACATTTAGAGATTATAGTTGCTTGTGCCATGCTAGATTAGCTATGGGTTATAATGGTTTACCTTGCGTGCCAACATGCTATTAGAATGATCGTGATGTGGTATGATGGGATGGTATCCTCCTTTAAATAAATTGAGTGACTAGACTTGGCACATGTTCACGCATGTAGTTGAATCAAATCAACATAGCCTTCATGATATTTATGTTCATGGTGGATTATATCCTACTCATGCTTGTATTCGGTGTAAATTAATTTTGATGCATGTTTACGACTGTTGTCGCTCTCTCAATTGGTCGCTTCCCAGTCTTTTGCTAGCCTTCACCTGTACTAAGCGGGAATACTGCTTGTGCATCCAAACTCCTTGAACCCCAAAGTTGTTCCTTATGAATCCACCATACCTTCCTATATGCGGTATTTACCTGCCGTTCCAAGTAAATTTGTATGTGCCAAACTCCAAACCTTCAAATGAAATTCGGTTTTGTATACTCGAGCAGCTCATGTTTCAACTAGGGTTGCCCTTATCTTCCATGTTAGGCGGTTATTCTCAAGAGGAGTGGACCCCGCTCCTCATTCACGAGAAAATGGCTGGTCACCGGGATGCCCACTCCCGTGCTTTATGGAAACTAAATCAAAATAACTGCAAACAAAACTCCCCCTGGGACCCGTTGAATGTTGGAGGCACTCGTTGTTTCAAGCAAGCCATGGATTGATGCTTGTCGAGGAGGGGGAGTATAAACTTTACCATTTTGTTTGGGAACCGCCTATAATTTGTTTAGCATGGAAGATATCGTCATCTCATAGTTGTTGCGTTGACAGCAAAAGTATGCCGCTCAAAATGTTATTCAATCTCTATTTTAAAACTCAGCTCTGGCACCTCTACAAATCCCTGCTTCCTTCTGCAAAGGGCCTATCTATTTACTTTTATGTTGAGTCATCACCCTTCTTATTAAAAAGCACCCGCTGGAGAGCACACTGTCGTTTGCATTCATTATTATTGGTTTATATCGGGTATGACTTGACTGGATCTCTTTTACCATGAATTACAATGTATAGTCAGTCCTTGATCTTTGAAGGTGCTCTGGATTTATGTTTTGCGGTCTTAGAAAGGGCTAGCGAGATACCATTTCGTTAAATCATGTTATGATTATTTTGAGAAAGTGTTGTCATCCGAGTTTTGTTATTATAGCTTGCTAGCTGATTATGCTATTGATATGAGTAATTGTGAGACCTTTGTGTTATTGTTAGTATGGTTAGTTCATAATATTTGCTGAAACATCAATGCTGGCTTTTCATGTTTACAACAACAAGAGCAAACAGAGTTTGTAAAAGTTTTTCTTTTTCTCTTTCAGTTTGTCAACTGAATTGCTTGAGGACAAGCAAGGGTTTAAGCTTGGGGGAGTTGATACGTCTGCGTCGTATCTACTTTTCCAAACACTTTTGCCCTTGTTTTGGACTATAACTTGTATGATTTGAATGGAACTAACCCGGACTGATGCTGTTTTCAGCAGAATTGCCATGGTGTTGTTTTACATGCAGAAAACAAAAGTTCTCGGAACGTGCTGAAACTCCACGGAATTTCTTAGGATAATTAATAAAAAATCCTCGCAAAAGATGAAGACCGGGGGGGCCACACCCTGTCCACGAGGGTGGGGGCGCCCCCCCCCCCTAGGTGCGCCCCCTACCTCGTGGGCCCCCTGGTGGCCCTCCGACGCCAACTCCAACTCCATATATTGGCCTTCGGGGAGAAAAAAATCAGAGAGAAGAAATCATCGCGTTTTATGATACGGAGCCGCCGCCAAGACCTAATCTCTCTCGGGAGGGCTGATCTGGAGTCCGTTTGGGGCTCCGGAGAGGGGGGTTCGTCGCCGTCATCATCATCAACCATCGTCCATCACCAATTTCATGATGCTCACCGCCGTGCGTGAGTAATTCCATAGTAGGCTTGTTGGACGGTGATGGGTTGGATGAGATTTATCATGTAACCGAGTTAGTTTTTCTAGGGTTTGATCCCTAGTATCCATTATGTTCTGAGATTGATGTTGCTATGACTTTGCTATGCTTAATGCTTGTCACTAGGGCCTGAGTGCCATGATTTCAGATCTGAACCTATTGTGTTTTGATGAATATATGTGAGTTCTTGATCCTATCTTGCAAGTCTATAGTCACCTACTATGTGTTATGATCCAGCAACCCCGAAGTGACAATAATCGGAATCACTCCCCGTGATGACCATAGTTTGAGGAGTTCATGTATTCACTATGTGCTAATGCTTTGTTCCGGTTCTCTATTAAAAGGAGGCCTTAATATCCCTTAGTTTCCAATAGGACCCCGCTGCCGCGGGAGGGTAGGACAAAAGATGTCATGCAAGTTATTTTCCATAAGCATGTATGACTATATTCGGAATACATGCCTACATTACATTGATGAACTGGAGCTAGTTCTGTGTCACCCTATGTTATGACTGTTACATGATGAACCACATCCAGAATAATTATCCATCATTGATCCGGTGCTTACGAGTTTTCCATATACTGGTTCTCGCTTATTTACTTTTCCGTTGCTACTGTTACAATCACTACAAAATACCAAAAACATTACTTTTGCTGTCTTTACTTTTGTTACCGTTACCACCACTATCATATTACTTTGCTACTAAACACTTTGCTGCAGATACTAAGTTTCCAGGTGTGGTTGAATTGACAACTCAGCTGCTAATACTTGAGAATATTCTTTGGCTCCCCTTGTGTCGAATCAATAAATTTGGGTTGAATACTCTACCCTCGAAAACTGTTGCTATCCCCTATACTTGTGGGTTATCAGGCGCCACATCAATGTTGTGCATGGTATTCAAACATGCATGCATCACCTGCATACATATGTTTTGGAGACATGCATGCAGTGGTTATCTTCGGACAATACTCTCCCTTGCGTGGTTACCGGTAGCAAGCCTATATATTCGTGGGCCTGCGTGGACATCCATGATCGCTTCGACCGACAGTGAGAGAGGTTACCATGTTGGATTCTTCTTTGGTTCGTGTTACCGTGGTAGGTCATGGTGAGATTCCAGACCTAAGTTTGAGCGCATACATCCGCATGAATCCTCATCACCGGCTCAAAGTGGGGTGACATACATACTACACGTCGTGAACCCACGCTTCGTGGGGGTACTTTCCGGTTCCAAAGCATGGTGCCCCATCAAAGTTGTGCATTGGGTATTGAAACATCACACAACACTGAATACATGGCGACATGCAAGAAGTGGTTGTCTTTGGGCACTACACCCTTGCGTGGTTATCAGTGAGCTAGCCCATCTGTGGGCTCGCGTGGACATCCATCACTTTCACCAACAACAAGAGAGTGTTATATGACCAAGGGTTGATTACTCTTGGTCCGTGTAACAATACATCTTGGTGAGATGCCCTCTGCCACCGACTCAAAGTGTGTGGGAGGGAGGGGGGATTACTTCGCACTTCCTAAACCTCTGTGGGGTCGGGGATGTCCAATTAATTTGTGAGGCACATGTGCCACATCGAAGTTGTGAATTTGGTATTTAAATATTACACCACCCTTTCCATACATATAGTTGAGCCACCCGCAGGTGGTTCGTATGTGACCTCACCCATCTCGTGTGACAAGCACACATTTTGGGGCCACACATGGTCCACCTTTGACTGGAAGCGAAAGGGGCTCAGGCTTGACCATGATAGACTCCTATAGGTTTAGTGTTACGATAGGGTGTGCTGTTAGACCTTGCTATTTGGTGGCATGCGTTCGTAGCTAGGATTCCCCTCCCGCCGACGCGAAGTGGGGAGGCATGGCGGACTAGCAATTATGATGTAGGGTAGAACCCTAGATGCCCGATCATTCATGGTTGGAGGGGATCCTACGAATAACACGAAGAACACGAGGTGGAAAACGAGGGGAACATGAGGGGAAACATGAGAGAAATCACTCAACCAACAAGTGATGGTCACACATATGCTAGATCCTCAAAACAAAAAGAGTGGTAAACGATTAGAAGTCAACAAGGGACGATACAAAGGGTCTTCTCCATGAGGAGGTTTTGAAGGGTCTTCCCATAAAGGGGTCTTGAATCCTCTTGGGGGATCTTCTCCGAAGATGCGCTCGGCTCCGAAGGAGAAGTGACGTGGTGGATGAGCAAAGCTCTATCTCTGATATGAGCTATCACAATGCTAACCCTAGAAATAGGGTGGAGAAGGTGTATTTAGAGTCTTAGTGGACGAAAGGGTAAGTGGCCTCGGCCCAACACGAGGGCGGTCACACAGGCGTCGGACGTCCGACAGTCACCGGTCATCCGAAGGCTCGCGATGGTCCAGACGTCTGGTAACGGTCGGGCGTCCGATGTTTCGGCTCTGGTCGGGACTTGTCGGTCGTCCGGTTGGGGTCGGTCGTCCCGAGGTTTCCATTCTTCCGATGTTTTGGCTCGGATGTGGTGGTGTCGGTCGTCTGGTGTCGCTCGATCGTCTGGACGCTAGGAGGTGTCGGCCATCCGGTGTTGCTCGGACGTTCGGGCGCTGGAGCGTGCGTTGGCTGGGAATTGGCTGGCCGGTTGGAGCCTCCAGGCATCGGACATCTGAGAGACGTCGGTCGTCTGATGACTGGGAGTTACGAGCGGTCCTTCTTGTCCATTGAACTTGGTATCCTCGTCGTCTTGTCCGTTGGGTGTAGTTGATCCGTGGCTTTCCTCCAAATACCAGATCACACATAGGGTCTCCGCATGAGGTAGTAGCCATGTCTCATAAGTAGAAAGTGGAAGTTCGGAGAGGAGCGAGTTCACCTTATCTTCGATAGCCTTTGCTCGAGCTCTTGTCATTGGTCCAAGTGGTGTCGTGGGACATGTAGATACGTCCATGGGGATGATCGTGCGATGCTCCGCATCATCTCCCCCCCGGAAAGATCCGACCTCGGAGGAAAGCTTCCTCGCCATGGTATGGCGAGAGGTCTTTGACATTGAAGATGTCACTCACATTGTACTTGTCGCTTGGAATGTCGATCTTGTAAGCATTGTTGTTGTAGCGTGCTAGCACATTGAAGGGTCCATCGGCTCGCGGTAGAAGTTTGGACTTGCGTTCGTTGGGGAAGCGGTCCTTGCGAAGGTGTAGTGACACAAGATCTCCGATGTTGAATATCATGGGTCTCTTGTTGATGTTGAGCTTGGTCGCGAGTCGTTGTACTTGGCGCTCGATAGTGTGCCTTGTATCTTCATGCATCTTATTGAGGTAGCTTGCTCGTGCACTCGTGTCCACGTTGGTGCGCTCTTGTAGTGGAACAGGTAGAATGTCCAATGGGGACAACGGGTTGAAGCCGTAGACGACCTCGAAGGGGGACTTGCCGGTAGTCGAATGTCTTGTGCGGTTGTAGGCGTACTCGACAGGGGGTAGGCACTCCTCTCACTCCTTGATGTTCCTCTTGATCAATACGCGAAATATAGTGGAGAGTGTTTGGTTCATCGCCTCTGTTTGGCCATCGGTTTGAGGATGGTATGCCGAAGAGAACAAAAGCTTGATTCCGAGCTTGGCGCATAGAGTCTTCCAAAAGTAACTAAAGAACTTGACGTCGCGGTCCGAGACAATTGTCTTTGTCACTCCATGGAGGCGCACGATTTCCCTACAAAAAAGATTTGCAATATGTGAAGCATCGTCTATCTTGTTGCATGGGATAAAATGAGCCATCTTAGAGAATCGGTCCACAACAACAAACACGGAATCCTTTCCATTTTGAGTTCTAGGCAAACCAAGTACAAAGTCCATGCTAATGTCTTCCCAAGGTTGATAAGGAATAGGAAGGGGCATGTAAAGACCATGGGATTGAGCTTTTGACTTAGCTTTGCGACATGTAGAGCATTGGTTGGTGAAGCGTGAGACATCGCGGAACATCTTGGGCCAAAAATAGTTCTTGGAGAGCGTAGCGAATATCTTGTCGCGTCCAAAGTGTCCCATTAGTCCCCTCCATGATCCTCTTGCAAAAGGAGCAAACGAAGAGAAGACTCGGGGATGCAAAGCTTGTTAGCTCTCATAAGATAATCATCCTTGATGTAGTATCATTCCCAAGTTGTATGCGTCAAACACTTAGCATAAGGAATACCAAAAGTAGGATCATGTGCATACAAGGCTTTGATCTGCTCAAAGCCAATGGCATTCAGTTCAAGTTCAGTGACAAGCGTGCATATGCGGGAAAGAGCATCCACCACAATTTTCCTTACCATTGATGTACTTGATGTCATAGGGAAATGACTCAATGAATTCACTCCACTTAGCATGATGCTTGTTCAACTTAGTTTGACCATTTAAGTAAGTGTTTCATGATCGGTATGGATGATAAATTCACAAGGGCGAAGATAATGTTCCCATTCACGCAAAACTCGCACTAAAACATATAGCTCTTTGTCATAGATGGGATAATTGAGTTGCACTCCGGAAAGTTCCTTGCTAAAATATGCTTTGGAGTGCTTCTCTTGCGTTAACACTTCTCCTATTCCATTACCACTAGCATCACAATGAATTTCAAAAGGTTTGTCAAAGTTGGGTAATGCAAGCACGGGAGCATGGGTAAGCAAATTCTTAAGCTCATTAAATGCGGTATCTTGGGATGGTCCCCAAACAAATGGCACATTTTTCTTACTCAAATAATGTAAAGGTGAAGCAATGGTGCTGAAATCCTTCACAAATCTGCGATAGAAACCGGTTAAACCAAGAAAACTACGCACTTGTTGCAAGTTGGTTGGTTGGGGACAAGTTTTAATAGCATTGATCTTAGATTCATCTACATGAACAACCTTAGAAGACAGAACAAAACCCAAGAAAACAAGCTTATCAACACCAAAAAGGCATTTGTACATATTAGCATAAAGTCGTTCTTTCCTAAGAGTTTGCAACACGGTTCTAAGATGGGTGACATGATCTTTGAGAGATTTGCTAAAGACAAGAATATCATCAAAATAGACCACAACAAATACACCAATATAGGGACGAAGAACAAAGTGCATGACTCGCATGAAAGTACAGGGTGCTCCGGATAAACCCATTGGCATAACTAGCCATTCATATAAGCCAAATTTTGTCTTAAATGCGGTTTTCCATTCATCAACTTCTTGGATGCATATTTGATAGTAGCCACTTTTAAGATCAATCTTAGAGAAAATGGCGGCTCCGCTAAGCTCAACAAGCATATCATGTAAGCGTGGAATAGGGTAACGATATCTAACGGTGATAGCATTGATGGGACTGCAATCAAAAACCATGCGATAAGTACCGTATTTCTTTGGAACAAGAATGACCGGAACGGCACAAGGACTCAAGCTTTCACGTACTTGACCGTTGTCGATGAGTTGTTTTACTTGCCGTTTGATCTCCTTAGTTTCCTCCTAGTTGACGCGGTAGGGAGCCTTGTTTGGTAGAGGTGCTCCAGGGATGAGGTCTATTCGGTGTTCAATGCCTTGTAGTGGAGGTAGACCCGGATGTAGCTCGTCGAGGAAAACATCTTGGAATTCCTGCAAAAGAGAAGACAATACTAAAGGTAGATTGTGAGAGGTGTTAGTTTTTGGTGCCTCGTCCTTGCACAGAAAGACATAGTGCATAACACTTGATGCGTTCTCACGCACATCTCTCATCTCACTTTTGGTGGCAAATAGGACTAAGTTTTTCTTGTCACTCATCATAGAGACACTTGATTTTGGCTTGTGGCGCTCACTCTCTTTTGGGTGTGTCACTCTCTCACTATTTTCTCCTTGATGGGTGGCTTTCTTGTCGGCGATCACTAGACTTGGATACATAGGTCGTAGCACATACTCCTTCCCTTTCATCTTGAAGCTATAGTGATTGGTACGCCCGTTGTGGATGACGCCTCGGTCAAATTGCCATGGTCGACCAAGTAGGAGGTGGCAAACGGACATCTGGACGAAATCACACTCCAAAGTGTCTTCATATGCTCCAATTTTGAAGGAGACTGACTGTATGCTCAACTTGGATAGTGTCGGCATCACTTAGCCATTGAACCTTGTAGGGGTGTGGGTGCTTCATCTTGACCAGTTGGAGCTTGGAGCATAGTTCTTTAGTTGCTAAGTTGTGATAACTCCCTCCATCGATGATGACCTTGATGGACCTTCCATTGATGTCGGCCTTGATGTGGAAGATGTGGCATCTTTGTTCTTCGTCTTGTTGATGTTGAAGAGTCAAGTCTTTGGAGACAACGAAAGCGGGGCTCGAATCCTCATCACAAAAGACTTGATCATCTCCATCTTTGTTCATGTGCCGATGCATGGCCACTTGCTCAAGGGATTCCATCTCTTCTTCACTCATGGAGTCATAGGTTCCGTCGTCGTCGAGTATCATGGTGCGCTTGTTCGTACACTCAAAGAACTTGTGGCCTCGGCCGCCACATGTAAAACACATGATGGAACTTGTTTTGACGGTCTCATCGGTTGGAGTAGATGATGAAGTGCGCGGCTTGAAGTTGCTTGTAGTAGGAGGATGACTTGAGGTTGTCGAAGTTTTCTTGTAACTTGACTTGTCTTCGTTGTTTGTAGATGGCTTGGTTGAGGTAGAAGTTGTTGGAGTCGTTGAAGCTTGGGTGTTGGAGAAGCCGCAGCTCTTGGACGAGTACTTAGTGTACTTGAAGTCATCTTGCACTTGACGTTCCTATTTGGTAGCTTGATGCGCTAGCTCAATGAGGTTGAAGTAGGGTTGGAAGTCGGCAATCTTCTTGATGGGATGATTGAGGCCATTCATGAAACGGGCCATAGTTTGCTCATCATCTTCTTTGACATTGGCTCTTATCATGGCAATCTCCATTTCCTTGTAGTATTCTTCAACGCTCTTAGTTCCTGGCTTGAGGAGTTGGAGTTTCTTGAAGAGATTGCGGTTGTAGTAGGTTGGCACAAAGCGTGCGCGTATGACTTCTTTCATTTCCTCCCATGTGGTGATTGGTGGTTCACATCTTGCTTGTCGGCGCTCAAGGACTTGTTCCCACCATATGAGCACATAGTCTTGGAACTCAAATGATTCCATAGCAATCTTCTTATCTTCCTCATAGTTGTGCAAACGAGTGATCTTGTCGACCTTCAATGCCCATGAAAGGTAGTACTCTTTGGGATCATTGCTTCCATGGAACTTGGGCATGGTGAACTTGAGCTTGCCGTAAAGTTGCTCTTCGTTGTGTTGGGGTCAAGGGTGATAATGACGCCCTTGACGTGGAGGATTTTCAACCTCATATTGCTATTGACATGGAGGATTTCCAAAGTCATCTTGCTCTTGATGAACTTGAGGTTGTGGTGGAGCTTGAGGAACTTGACGATGCACTCTTGCTTGGTAGTTTTGCTCTTGAATTTCTTTGCGAAGTGCTTCCTCTTGATTGTGCCTATCTCGGTTGCGGTTGGCAACGGTCGACTTGATTCTCGAAGGGCATGTTGCGCCTCAAGAGCGTGTGCTTCATGTTGTTTTTGTTGAAGCTATTGAGCCTCGACATCTTGTTCGTCTTGATGTTGTCACGCTCGCTCTTCCCCTTGTAGATGTTGACGTTGCCTTTCTTGTGCTAGTGCAAGAGGACCTTGGTTTGGGTGATGACAATGTGCTTGCTCGTCGAATTGCTCTTGTGGATGATTGCCGTGTAGAGGATTGTGAGTTGCTAGACAGCCTTGGCGCACGACTCGACGTAGAGTGTTTGATGTCGGTGTACTTGAGCGGGAGAAGGCGTCGTCGGTGTCCCCTTGTAGATGTTGACGTTGCCTTTCTTGTGATAGTGCAAGAGGACCTTGGTTTGGGTGATGACGATGTGTTTGCTAGTCGAATTGCTCTTGTGGATGATTGCCGTGTAGAGGATTGCGAGTTTCTAGACGGCCTTGGCGCACGACTCGACGTAGAGTGTTCGATGTCGGTGTACTTGAGCGGGAGAAGGTGTCGTCGGTGTGTCGACTCGAACGGCTCCGTCTTGAGTACGATGAAGTGGTAGAATGGTGGTTCAGCAACAAGGAACAAATCTTGTCCATTTTTGCACCATTCTCTTCTTTGTGAGCATCGAGCTTGTTGTCGAAGTAGTCTCTCGTTCATTGTTCAAAGAGGCGCAACTTGGTGGCGAGATTGTTGATGCAGTCGCTCATTGCTTGTTGTTCTCGATGCAAAGCTCGTTGTGCACCGAATAGGTGGCTCTTGGTGACATAGGATGACATGTCGTTGTCTTGCTCGATGAAGACTGGGTTGGTAGAAGAACTTGTCCTATCCATCATTCCAAGCAAAAACATGCGAGTGGGAGAAAGAGAATAACTTATACTAAATGTACCTTGGCCAATGTTGAGGATGGATCAAGGATCACTCAAATGTGGAACAAGGAAATAGCACAATTGGTACCAATTCTTGTCGGTTCTCACACCTACACAAGTAAAAGCTTTGGTGGAGCTCGGTTAGGTTGGTGGCACAAAACTTGATGCAATTGTTAGTGAGCCTCAATAATTTTGGAAAGGATTCACAAATTCGCAAATGCAACAAGTAGACCAATAGCAAGATATGGTACACGTAAACACACACGCAAACAGATAAATGGGGTCGCGCAACCAAGTAATGAGCCAAAATGTGGAATCCACGAAAATGCTCTTATTGCACAACTCTCAAGAGACGCTAGCATGATTGCACAATAGGCGGATATGAAACTTGTGCACAAACTACAAGGCAAAAATGCAACAACTTCTATCCCAAGTATGCTATATGTATGGTATTCCGGTGATATGAACCAAGAAGATCGAGTATGACAATCTTAAAGTAGTATGACGCTATGGTTCTTGCTTATAAGCTCTATTCTTATCTTTCCCTTTTGCTTAAAAGCTTGTTTGGCTCTTTCTCTTTTGAGCCCTTTTCTCATGCAAAACTTCAGGAACTAAGATAGCAATTGTGTATATGCAATGACAACTTTGTGACACAAAAGATGATCACTAATGTGTACAAGTCACGTTGCCGGCAATACTCAAAGGCTAGTCATGATGGGTAAGCAAGAGGCTATGGTGGTTATCAATGCAATGGCAAGGAATGTACCATGAAAGGATACCACGATGCCAAGAGATATAGAGGTTACCCTTCTTGCTTACGGTCGAGGTGTCAAAATTGTGTAGCGGTCGATGTCGATGATGAATATGAGCTGTGGTGTTTTGATTGTCGAACTGTCCCTAAGTAGCCAAAACACGTTAGGAAATGAAAACCGCAACTCAAAACTCAAAGACCAGAACATGTAAAAAATTTCCGGAGTGCGAAACGGGTGAGCAATGGTGGTTGTGGAAAGCGGTGGTGGCATGCAAGTGTGTATGCGGAAGTGGCGGTGGAACGGAGGGGGGAACTGAACTTAAAATATTCAGTTTTGTCAGGGATGGTCGGACGACCGATGTTGGTCGGACGTCTGGTGCCTGGGCGATTTCGGGCACAGGATGAACTCGGGTTCTCGAGGTGGAGATGGAGAAAAATGGTCAAATTCGAGCGATTTGTGGATGGGAATGGTGGAGATGATGAGGGAAAGCTAGATCCACTTGTGCAAAGCAAATCCATGGATCAAATCCAACAAAACTTCATCACACCAACAAATCACAAAACATTTTGGGGCTATTTTTGGTGGGGATTTTCGAATTTGGGGAAGAACACAACAAAATCAAGCTAGAAAACAAGGGGTAGGGGCTCCAAATACGTGATCAACGTGGCTCATGATACCAAGATGATGTAGGGTAGAACCCTAGATGCCCGATCTTTCATGATTGGAGGGGATCCTACGAATAACATGAAGAACACGAGGGGGAATACGAGGGGAACGTGAGGAGAAACACGAGAGAAATCACTCAACCAAAAAGTGATGGTCACAGATATGCTAGATCCTCGAAACACAAAGAGTGATACATGATTCAAAGTCAATAAGGGACGATACAAAGGGTCTTCTCTGTGAGGAGGTCTTGAAGGGTCTTCCCGTAAAGCGGTCTTGAATCCGCTTCGGGGATCTTCTTCGAAGAGGCGCTTGGCTCCAAAGGAGAAGTGACCAAGTGGATGAGCAAAGCTTATCTCTAAAATGAGCTATCACAATGCTAATCCTAGAAAGAGGGCAGAGGAGGTCTATTTGTAGTCTTAGTGGATGAAAGGGTAAGTGGCTTCGGCCCAACACACAGGCGGTCACACAGGCGTCGGACGTCCGACGGTCACCGGTCGTCTGAAGGCTCGCGAGGGTCCGGACGTCTGATGCCTGTCGGGCATCCGATGTTTTTGCTCTGGTCAGGACTTGTTGGCTGTCCGGTAATGGTTGGTCGTCCGGAGGTCTCCATTCCTCCGATGTTTCGGCTCGGGTGTGGTGGTGCCGGTCCTCCGGTGTCGCTCGGTCGTCCGGATGCTACGAGGTGCCGATCGTCTGTTGTTGCTCGAACGTCCGGGCGCTGGAGTGTGCATTGGCTGGGACTTGGCTGGTCGGTCAGAGCCTCCAAGCGTCAGACGTCCGAGAGATGTCGGTCGTTCGATGACTGGGAGTTACGAGCAGTCCTTCTTCTTGTCCAGTGAACTTGGTGTCCTCGTCGTCTTGTCCGTTGGGTGTAGCTGATCCGTGGCTTTCCTCCAAATACCTGATCACACATAGGATCTCCCGCATGAGGTAGTATTCATGTGTCATAAGTAGAAAGTGGAAGTTCAGAGAGGAGCGAGTTCACCTTATCTTTGATAGCCTTTGCTCGAGCTCTTGTCATTGGTCCAAGTGCTGTCGTGGGACATGTAGATACGTCCATGGGGATGATCGTGGGATGCTCCGCATCAAATTATGTGCTCTTTGTGAGACAGGTGCCACATAAAAGTTGTGCATTGGGTATTTGAACATCTTTTTGATCCACATGCAAGTTAGTATTCTGACCCATTCCCACATTATTTTTGCCAAATTTATAAACAGCAAACAAGTCAGATGATGCAACAGACATGATTCCCTCAGACTACCTGTGTGCCATGCTAGTGCCCCTGTCACTCACATCAGCACAGTAGATTGGGCTCCACGAGGCTTCCCTCGCAATCTCAAAAATATCTACCTGGCTGGAGGGTATTTTGTTTGATACGATTATTATGTTTCTACCGTGTGTGATGTTTGTCGCCCCCACTCCCGCCTAAATCACTCGAAAATATCTACCCACCTGGAGAAGTTTTCTGTGTGATAGCACACAATTATTTCGTTTGGACCGTGTGTTGTTTGCTCCCGCTCCCACCTGCATCCACTACAAAAAAAGACACATCCGTGACATTTTGGGCCGAACGAAAACAATTGTCATACTTATGACACTTCTATGACGATAATTGTAACAAAAGCCGGTATCATCATAGATGTGCTGGGCTCCTACTTCTATGACAAAAAATCATAACAGAAAATGGGCTTTTCATCCTGGCGGGAAGGAGACGCAGCTGCATGACATTCTTTGGGCCATCCATGACGGAATAAACAGTGGTAGAAGCGAGGGCGAGGAAACTATCGGCGAGTTCCCGATTACGGTGGTGTCACGACCAATATGCGACCCTATCCTAAAGGAACACGAAGGTCCCAGCAAGGATAAGTGCATATTGGAGACGCTTTTGCAAGGTGGATATCATTACATCGTACCATTACATAATAGTTGGGGATACATACAAAAGGCATACAATGTCACATGAATACAGCATCATCATACACAAGAGCAACATCCGACTACGGATGAAACACAAACAGAAACTCAACGACATCCACCCTGCTAGCCCAGGCTGCCGACCTGGAACCTATCCCCTGATCGAAGAAGAAGCAGAAGAAGAACTCCAAAACAAGTAACATCGCTCTCGCATCAACATCATCATACACATGTACCTGCAACTGTTGTTGTAGTAATCTGTGAGCCACGAGGACTCAGCAATCCCATTACCATGGGTATCAAGACTAGCAAAGCTTAATGGGTAAGGAAGGGGTAAAGTGGTGAGGTTGCAGCAGCGACTAAGCATGATATGGTGGCTAACATACGCAAATAAGAGCGAGAAGAGAAGCAACGAAACGGTCGCGAAGCTAGCAATGATCAAGAAGTGATCCTGAACTCCTACTTACGTCAACCATAACCCAAAACCGTGTTCACTTCCCGGACTCCGCCGAGAAGAGACCATCACGGCTACACACGCGGTTGATGCGTTTTAATTCGAATCTGGTGTCAAGTTCTCTACAACCGGACATTAACAAATTCCCATCTGCCACATAACCGCGAGCATGGCTCTCGAAAGTTTATACCCTACAGGGGTGTCCCAACTTAGCCCATCACAAGCTCTCATGGTCAACGAAGGATATTTCTTCTCCTAGGAAGACCCGATCAGTCTCGGAATCCCGGTTTACAAGACATTTCGACAATGGTAAAACAAGACCAGCAAGACCACCCGATGTGCCGACAAATCCCGATAGGAGCCGCACATATTTCATTCTTAGGGCACAACGGATGAGCAATCCGTACAACTAAAACCAGACCTCAAGTTTCCTTGAGCGGGCACTGCAAAGGGCTCTAGTTTGGACCAACACTCGGGGGAGCACTGGCCCGGGGGGTAAATAAAGATGACCCTCGAGCTCCGGAAACCCAAGGGAAAAAGGCTTAGGTAGGCAAATGGTAAAACCAAGGTTGGGCCTTGCTGGAGGAGCTTTATTCAAAGCGAACTGTCAAGGGGGTCCCATAAATCACCCAACCGTGTAAGGAACGCAAAATCAAGGAACATAACACTGGTATGACGGAAACTAGGGCGGCAAGAGTGGAACAAAACACCAGGCATAAGGCCGAGCCTTCCACCCTTTACCAAGTATATAGATGCATTAATTAAATAAGAGATATTGTGATATCCTGCTACATCTTGAGCTTGCGTTGGTTTTCCTTGAAGAGGAAAGGGTGATGCAGCACTAGTAGCGTAAGTATTTCCCTCAGTTTTTGAGAACCAAGGTATCAATCCAGTAGGAGGCTCCTCAAAAGTCCCACACATCTACAAAAACGAACAAAGAACTCGCAACCAACACAATAAAATGGTTGTCAATCCCTTCACGGCCACTTGCGAAAGTGAGATCTGATAGAGATAATATGATAAAATAAATATATTTTTGGTATTTTATAATATAGATGCAAAAAGTAAAGATGCAAAGAAAAGTAGATTGAAAGCTTATATGATAAAAGATAGACCCGGGGGCCATAGGTTTCACTAGAGGCTTCTCTCAAGATAGCATAAGTATTACGGTGGGTGAACAAATTACTGTCGAGCAATTGATAGAAAAGCGAATGATTATGAGATTATCTAGGCATGATCATGTATATAGGCATCATGTCCGCAACAAGTAGACCGACTCCTGCCTGCATCTACTACTATTACTCCACACATCGACCGACTCCTGCCTGCATCTAGAGTATTAAGTTCATAAAGAACAGAGTAACGCATTAAGCAAGATGACATGATGTAGAGGGATAAACTCATGCAATATGATATAAACCCCATCTTTTTATCCTCGATGGCAACAACAATATGTGCCTTGCTGCCCCTGCTGTCACTAGGAAAGGACACCGCAAGATTGAACCCAAAGCTAAGCACTTCTCCCATTGCAAGAAAGATCAATCTAGTACACCAAACCAAACTGATAATTCAAAGAGACTTGCAAAGATAACTCAATCATACATAAAAGAATTCAGAGGAGATTCAAATATTTCTCATAGATAAACTTGATCATAAACCCACAGTTCATCGGATCTCGACAAAAACACGGCAAAAAGAGTTTACATCGAAAAGATCTCCACAAGAGAGGGGGAGAACATTGTATTGAGATCCAAAAAGAGAGAACAAGCCATCTAGCTAATAACTATGGACCCGAAGGTCTATGGTAAACTACTCACAACTCATCGGATGGGCTATGGTGTTGATGTAGAAGCCCTCCATGGTCGATTCCCCCTCCGGCGGAGTGCCGACGAAGGCTCCAAGATGGGATCTCGCGGATACAGAAGGTTACAGTGGTGGAAATTGTGTTTCGTTGGCTCCCTGGATGTTTTTGGGGTACGTAGGCTTATATAAGAGGAAGAAGTACGTCGGTGGCCGCCCGAGGGGCCCACGAGATAGGGGGGCGTGCCCTCCTGTCTCGTGGCCGCCTCGGCTGCTTCTTGACATGCACTCCAAGTCCTCTGGATCATGTTCGTTCCAAAAATCACGCTCCCGAAGGTTTCATTCCGTTTGGACTCCGTTTGATATTCCTTTTCTTCGAAATACTGAAATACGCAAAAAAACAGCAATATGGGTTGGGCCTCCGGTTAGTAGGTTAGTCCCAAAAATGATATAGATGTGTAAAATAAAGCCCATAAACATCCAAAAGGAGTAATATAATAGCATGGAACAATCAAAAATTATAGATATGATGCAGACGTATCAAGCATCCCCAAGCTTAATTCATGCTCGTCCTCGAGTAGGTAAATGATAAAAACAGAATTTTTGATGTGGAATGCTACCTAGCATATTTCTCAATGTAATTTTCTTTGTTGTGGCATGAATGTTCAGATCAAAATGATTCAAGATAAAAGCTTATAAAACATAAAAATAATAATGCTTCAAAGCATACTAACAAATAATCATGTCCTATCAAAATAGCATAGCCAAAGAAAGCTTATCCCTACAAAATCATATAGTTAGGCCATGCTTCATTTTCATTACACAAAATACTCCCATCATGCACAACCCTGATGACGAGCCGAGCAATTGTTTCATTCTTTTTAACGCACTTCAGCTTTTTTCAACTCTTACGCAATACATGAGCGCAAGCCATGGACATAGCACTAAGGTGGTATAAGGTGGTGGTTGTGAGGACAAAAAGAGGGACAAGATAGTCTCACATCAACTAGGCGTATCAACGAGCTATGGAGATGCCCATCAATAGATATCAATGTGAGTGAGTAGGGATTGCCATGCAACAGATGCACTAGAGCTATAAATATATGAAAGCTCAAAAAAAGAAACTAAGTGGGTGTGCATCCAACTCGCTTGCTCACGAAGACCTAGGGCATTTTGAGGAAGCCCATCAATGGAATATACAAGCCAAGTTCTATAATGAAAAATTCCCACTTAGTAGATGAAAGTGACAACATAGGAGACTCTCTATCATGAAGATCATGGTGCTACTTTGAAGCACAAGTGTGGAAAAAGAGATAGTAGCATTGTCCCTTCTCTCTTTTTCTCTCATTTTTTTTCTTTTTTCTTTTTGTCTTTGTCCTTTCTTTTTTCTTTTTGGCATTTCTTATTTTTTTCTTTTTTTTCTTTTTGTAAAGTCTGAAGTATCATCCCGACTTATGGGGGAATCATAGTCTTCATCATCCTTTCCTCACTGAGACAATGCTCTAATAATGAAGATCATCACACTTTTATTGATTTACAACTCAAGAATTACAACTCAAAGCTAGAACAAGATATGACTATATGAATGCCTCTGGCGGTGTACCGGGATATGCAATGAATCAAGAGCGACATATATGAAAATTATGAAGGTGGCCTTGCCACAAATACGATGTCAACTACATGATCATGCAAAAAGCAATATGACAATGATGGAATGTGTCATAATAAATGGAACGGTGGAAAGTTGCATGGAAATATATCTCGGAATGGCTATGGAAATGCCATAATAGGTAGGTATGGTGGCTGTTTTGAGGAAGGTAAATAATGGGTTCATGATACCGGCGAAAGTTGCGGGGTATAATAGAGGCTAGCAAAGTGGAAGGATGAGTGTGCGTATATCCATGGACTCACATTAGTCATAAAGAACTCATATACCTATTGCAAAAGTCTACTTAGCCCTCGAAGAAAAGTAATACTACGCATGCCCCAATAGGGATAGATTGGTAGGAAAAGACCATCGCTCGTCCCCGACTGCCACTCATAAGGAAGACAATCAAAAGAGCACCTCATGCAACAAATTTGTCACACAACTTTTACCATACGTGCATGCTACGGGACTTGCCAACTTCAAAAAAAGTATTTCTCAATTCCATAATTACCCACTAGCATGACCCTAACATTACTACCTTTATACCTCAAAACAATTATCAAGCATCAAATTGATCATAGCATCCAAGTCACTTCCTATGATAGTTTTTATTATACCCAACTTGGATGCTCATCATTCTAGGACCAAATTTGTAACCATAGAAAATACCATGCTGTTCTAAAATACTCTCAGAAAGATATAAGTGAAGCATGAGAGACTAGCAATTTCTTCAAAATTAATCCACTGATGTGCTCTAAAAGATATAAGTGAAGCACTAGAGCAAAAGCTATCAGGCTCAAAAAATATAAGTGAAGCACATAGAGTATTCTAGCATATTCTAATCAAGTAGGCTTCTCCCAAAAGGTGTGTACAGCAAGGATGATTGTGGTAAACTAAAAGTAAAAGACTAATATAACACACGACGCTCCAAGCAAAACACATATCATGTGGCGAATAAAAATATAGCTCCAAGTAAAGTTACCAATGAATGAAGACGAAAGAGGGGATGCCTTCCCGGGGCATCCCCAAGCTTAGGCTTTTGGCTATCCTTGAATATCTTGGGGTGCCATGGGCATCCCCAAGCTTAGGCTCTTGGCACTCTTTATTCCATAGTCCTTCAAAGCTCTACCCAAAACTTGAAAACTTCACAACACAAAACTCAACAGGAAATCTTATAAGCTCCGTTAGTGAAAGAAAACAAAACCACCACATAAGGTACTGTAATGAAATCATTATTTATTTATTTTGGTGTTAAACCTACTGTATTCCAACTTCTCTATGTTTTATAAAATATATTACTAGCCATAGATGCATCAAAATAAGCAAACAACACACGAAAAACAGAATCTGTCAAAAACAGAACAGTCTGTAGCAATATGTAACTAACGCAAAGTTCTGGAACTCTAAAACTCCTACCAAAATAGGAAGTCCTGGACATTTTGTGTATTTATCATAAGAAAAAAGAATCAATGCAAAAGCACGTTTCTGTGATTTAACAACACTCATATCGTGCATGCAAAGTTTCTGTTTTTCAGCAGAATCAAATCAACTATCATCATAGGTTATCCTATAGGTTCTACTTGGCACAAACACTAATTAAAAGATAAAAACACATCTAAACAGAAGGTAGATGCAAAATTTATTAAATAACAGAAAGTAAAAATATTAGGTTGTCTCCCAACAAGCGCTTTTGTTTAAAGCCTTTTTAGCTAGGCATTGAGATTTGAATGATGCTCACATGAAAAACAAGAACTGAAGCACAAAGAGAGCATCATAAAACATGTGAAAAACACACTTAAGTCTAACATTCTTCCTATGGATAGGCATCTTGTAAGCAAACAAATTATCAAGGCAAGTAAAAACTAGAATATGCAAGGAAGAACAAAGAGATGATAGCAATCTCAACATGAAGAGATGTAATTTAGTAACATGAAAATTTCTACAACCATATTTTCCTCTCTCATAATAATTTCATGTAGGATCATAAGAAAATTAAACAAAATAGCTATCACATAAAATATTTTCAACACGATCCACATGCATGAGAAGTTGACACTCTTCCAAAATAGTGAGATTAACATTATCTAAAGTCATGACCTCTCCAAGCCCACTTTTATCTAAAATTTCATAAGATTGATCAAAATCCAAATATGTGGGATCTAAAGTTGACACTCTTCCAAACCCACTTTCATTAATATTGCAAACACTATTATCAATCTCATATTCATCATGGGGGTTAAATAAATTTTCAAGATCAAAAGAAGAATCACCCCAATCATGATCATTGCAACAAGTAGTAGACATAGCAAAACTAGCATCCTCAAGATTAGGGTTTTGCATATTATTAGCACACCTGACACCAAGAGAATTTATAGTAAAATCATTGCAATCATGCTTTTTATTCAAAGATCTATCATGAATCACTTCATAAAGTTCTTCATCACAATTTTCAGATTCACGAAATTCAAGCAAAACTTCATAAAGATAATCTAGTGCAGAAAACTCATTAGCAATTGATTCATCGTAATTAGATCTCTTAAAAAGATTGGCAAGCGGATGAGGATCCATCGTAATAAATAAACAACTATTCCGACCAAACGAGCAAACGAGGCAAGTAAGACATCAAAGCAAACGAAAAGACGAACAGAAGAAGGGCGAATAAAACGGCAAGGGTGAAGTGGGGGAGAGGAAAACGATAGGCAAATGGCAAATAATGTAAATGCGAGGGAGATGAGTTTGTGATAGGTACTTGGTATGTCTTGACATGAGCGAAAACCTCCCCGGCAACGGCGCCAGAAATCCTTCTTGCTACATCTTGAGCTTGCGTTGGTTTTCCTTGAAGAGGAAAGGGTGATGCAGCAATAGTACCGTAAGTATTTCCCTCAGTTTTTGAGAACCAAGGTATCTATCTAGTAGGAGGCTCCTCGAAAGTCCCGTACCTACAGAAATGAACAAAGAACTCGCAACCAACACAATAAAAGGGGTTGTCAATCCCTTCACGACCACTTGCGAAAGTCAGATCTGATAGAGATAATATGATAAGATAAATATATTTTTGGTATTTTATAATATAGATGCAAAAAGTAAAGATGCAAATAAAAGTAGATTGAAAGCTTATATGATAAAAGATAGACCCGGGGGCCATAGGTTTCACTGGATGCTTCTATCAAGATAGCATTAGTATTACGGTGGGTGAACTAATTACTGTCGAGCAATTGATAGAAAAGCGAATAATTATGAGATTATCTTGGCATGATCATGTATATAGGCATCACGTCCGCAACAAGTAGACTGACTCCTGCCTGGATCTACTACTATTACTCCACACATCGACCGACTCCTGCCTGCATCTAGAGTATTAAGTCCATAAAGAACAGAGTAACGCATTAAGCACGATGACATGATGTAGGGGGATAAACTCATGCAATATGATAGAAACCCCATCTTTTTATCCTTGATGGCAACAATACAATACGTGCCTTGCTGCCCCTGCTGTCACTAGGAAAGGACCCCGCAAGATTGAACCCAAAGCTAAGCACTTCTTCCATTGCAAGAAAGATTAATCTAGTAGGCCAAACCAAACTGATAATTTGAAGAGACTTGCAAAGATAACTCAATCATACATAAAAGAATTCAGAGGAGATTCAAATATTTCTCATAGAGAAACTTGATCGTAAACCCACAATTCATCGGATCTCGACAAACACACCGCAAAAAGAGTTTACATCGAATAGATCTCCACAAGAGAGGGGGAGAACATTGTATTGGGATCCAAAAAGAGAGAAGAAGCCATCTAGCTAATAACTATGGACCCGAAGTTCTGTGGTAAACTACTCACAACTCATTGGAGGGGCTATGGTGTTGATGTAGAAGCCCTCCATGGTCAATTCCCCCTCTGGCGGAGCGCCGGCGAAGGCTCCAAGATGAGATCTCGCGGATACAGAAGGTTACTTTCATGGAATTGTCACATCAGATGTCCTAGTGAAAGAACTTAGTCGTGGAGCCATCGCAACTAGGAAGCTTGAAGGGCTTAATCAGGACAAGAGACACGAGAGGTTTTATACTAGTTCGGCCCCTTACGATGAAGGTAAAAGCCTACGTCTAGTTGTGATTGGGATTTTGTATGTGTCGATCACCAAGAAGCAGAATCGCTTGACCTAGCTCTCGAGTCGTTGTTTCGCACCCTGAACTGCCGCCGGGTCGTCCCTTTATATACTGAGGTTGACGCCCAGCGGCTCTATAGAGTCCCGGCCGGCTTATAGATTGTATCCGGCTCGGTCTCTTAATCTTTCTTGCCTTACAATACAAGTTACATGATCAAGGCGGTTTAACACTACGGGCCTTAGGTCACCTCTGGGCCGTTGGGCCCTATACTAAGTCGTCGTCTTCAAGCTTGAGCTTCTGTCTTCAAGAATGCTTGTAAGTATAACCCGGCTCCTTATGGTGGGTCATACTAGTAGTTATATCCCCAACAGTTATGGTGGTGGAAATTATGTTTCGTTGGCTCCCTGGATGTTTTCGGGGTATGTAGGCTTATATAGGAGGAAGAAGTACGTCGGTGGCCACCAGAGGGGCCCACGAGATAGGGGTGCGCCTAGAGGGGGTGGGCGCGCCCTCCTATCTCGTGGCCCCCTCGGCTGCTTCTTGACTTGCACTCCCAGTCCTTTGGATCACGTTTGTTCCAAAAATCACGCTCCCGAAGGTTTCATTCCGTTTGGACTCTGTTTGATATTCCTTTTCTTCAAAATACTGAAATAGGCAGAAAACCGGCAATACAGGCTGGGCCTCCGGTTAGTAGATTAGTCCAAAAATGATATAAATGTGTAAAATAAAGCCCATAAACATCCAAAAGGGGTAATATAATAGGATGGAACAATCAAAAATTATAGATACGTTGGAGACGTATCATATCCCAACATAATCTTGTCCATCATGGAGCAATCTTCAACTTCACCTGCAACTAACAATGCTATAAGAGGGGCTGAGCAAAAGTGGTAACATAGTCAAGCATGGTTTGCTAGGAAGGGTGAAAATGTTAGAGGCTGACATGGCAATTTGGGAGGCTTGAGGAACAAGTGATAGGTAGTGCAGCATAGCGATAGAACGAAGCAACTAGCATAGCAATGGTACTAGTGAGATCCAAGGTGATGGTAATCTTGCCTGAAATCCCGCTAGGAAGAAGAAAGATCCCATGAAGAAGATGAGGCCACGAAGAGGAACCAAGCGTAGATGAACGAATCCTCACGATTGCAACGAAACAGGAACTAACGAGAAGGAGCACAACCGGAAAGAAGCAAACAACATGGTAAACACACAACACATAAACATGGCATGATCCTCAACCAAGTATGATGCATAACAAAGGCTATATGATGCTACTCATGGCAATATATGATGCATACAAGACCAACATATCAAAGCAAGCTTAAATGAGGCCGGAAACAACATATAACAAATCCGGTAAGTCCTCATATGCAAATTTCGAAATTGGTCCAGATCTGAATAAACCTTATTTTCAAGTTGTTAAACAGCAAGTTAAGATATACCAAGATGATCTACACGAAATTCTAGTCAAGTTACATATAAAATTCAATTAGTTCGAAGTACGTCCTAGAAGATATGAGCAAAACAAGTTAACCATGGCATTGATGCAAAAGGCATGTAAACATCAAGCAAACACACTCAAAACATGAATGCAAAAAGGTAATATGAATCTACATGAAATTCTAAGGAAGTTTCATATAGAGCACGCTCAAAACGGAGTAACGGTGCAACACATACACTACAAACAAGATATAACCACAATCTGTCCAAAATAGCAAGTAGGCATCTAGCAAGCATCAAAACAATATGCTACAATACATCAACATGAAAACAAAAGGCATGGACATGATGTATAGGTAAAGCATGACAAAACATGAATACTGAGCTATCTCCAGAAATCACTAGAACATTCCCAAAAGGACATGGAAAGATTGCAAATTATAACAGTTTCATAGGCTTAGCATAAACCACTGGACATGACAGAAATAACATCAGGTTGCAATGTTTAGAGCTATCAAACAACATGTTACGGCAAGCTATCATGACAAAATAGAGCATGGCATTCTAATAATAAAGACAAAGAATAAAACTCCCTTACTGATCTAATTCCAAAGATCAACAGAAAAGATGGTAGCATCCACGCAGACATGGCAAATGATATGATAGATTCAGATTAACAGTACATGGCAGGAACAACAATAAGTAGGCATGTTGATGAGCTTGTACCACTCTCCACAGAGCATACATGACATGACAAGGTGACCAACAGTAAGAAGACATAATTATAAAGCTACACATGGCAAGAGCAAGTTCATAGGGTGCATGGATCACTAGCAAAACACATGGCAAAATTGAACTTAATGTTAATAGGCTGACAACAACATTATTTAGGAAATTTGGAGCATGATAAAAACAAGCTAAAGCACTCTATAAATGCAACCAAGGGCATGGATAGATAGAGCATGACATGTATAACAAAACCACCTGAGTGAGCATCTCCAGATTATGCATAGAATGACTTGTAGCAGCAGGTTTACATAGCATCATGATATAGCAGATTCAGCCTAGCAAAACAATAGCAGCAAGTACCCTACTTCACGAGCTCGATGCACTCATTACAAGACTCACAAAAATACATGGATTGCACCACTGTAAATATGGCATGATGTAGCTCAAAACTCTTGTAGACATCAAGCTCAGAGAATGCACACACAAAATGCAACGGAAAAGACAAAACAGCAAGTTGTCACAGTTTCAGCAGGTTAACATCATATAGCACACTGACAATGATGATTAGGGCATCAAGATGGACTCAAACAAGCATGGCACAATGGAACAAAATGAAGAGCATCTCATGATGAACATTTTGATATATAATATGCACAAATCGGAGCACCGAGCATGAAGTTATGGCATGACGAACAAGGCACCAGAAAGTAAATATTTCGGGACAGAGAAAATCACCTCTCGAAACGGATCTAGGGTTCGGGGCACAGAAATCGAGGCAGCGACCAGCTCGCCGGAGACGAGGGAGAGGAGGTCACCGGAGATGGCCGGATCCGATGGATCTAGGCCGGATCCACCCGATCCCGGCGGCGGAGGGTGGCAGAGGTCGACAGGGAGAGGCGGAGGACGGCGCTCGGCCGTGCCCTAGCGGCAGCGTGGCGGGTGCCGTGATCTGGGGGCGGGGCGAGGCGGCCTGGGGCGCGCGAGGTCACCGGCGGGGAGTCGCAAGGGCGGCGGGGTGATGGTCGGCGCGGGGCGGGAACTCTCCAGGACGGCGGCACGCAGAGAAGGGCGCCGGCGGCGAGGAGCTTGGCGATTGCGGCGGAGGGGCGCCGACGCGGG
>NC_041393.1:300324274-300385011 GCF_002162155.2 Triticum dicoccoides
GAAGGGCGACCGGCGGCGGGGCACGGGATGGCACGCAGAGGCGGGCGCGGGTGGCGGCGCGCGCTCAGGCCCCGATGGGCTCGGGCGGGCCCCGCTCGGGCCTGGACTGGACGACGGCGGCGGGGGGAGAGAGAGGAGGCACAGGGGACACGTGGCGCACCGGGATTTGTTGGAGGGCGGCGGCGGACATGTCCGTTGGTGGGGAGGATTTGTCCGGCGCGTGAGGAGAAAGGAGGCTAGGGTTTGAACGCAAATTTCGGAGGGGTGGGGTGTTTATATAGGTAGAGGGAGCTAGGAGTGTCCAAATGAGGTGCGGTTTTCACCCACACTACCGTGATCGAACGGCGGGGAGCATGGAGGGGAGTTAGATGGGCTAGGTGGGCTGTGTGAAGGGGTGTTGGACTGCAAAGAGAAGGGGTTTTTGGTTAACTCGGTTAACCGTTGGGGCATCAAACGACCTCCAAATGGAACGAAATTTGACGGGCGGTCTACCAGTGATATACCAAGGCCACTCGGTAAATCTCGGTCCATTCCGAGAACATTTTTCTCCTGCTCACGAAACAAGGTCTGAGAGGTGCGACGGGCGCGTGCGAGTTTGGTTGGGCTCGGAACGGACAACGGAGAGAACCGGCGGAACCCGAACGGATGCAAGTTTTGATAAGCATGAAGATGAAATACAGATGATGAGATGGCAAAATGCAACACGCAAGCAAATGACATGGCAACAATGTCGAATAGCTGGAAGACACCTGGCGCATCGGATCCGGGGCGTTACAACTCTCCTCCACTAATAAGAGATCTCGTTCCGAGATCTTAGGAACGAGACGGAAGAGAAAGAGGAAGAGGTGAAGTAAGAACGCTAGAGAAAAGATGAACAAAGTCAAGAGCACTCGTTTAGAAAAGATGAACGGCGAATATGATGAAAATGAAAAGCTCAAGAAAAAGATAGACTCTGAAACCACTCCGGTTAGAACAAGATAGAAAAGGAATGAACAAAAGAATTTCGGCAACACTCTGATTGAAAATGGAAGGAATGGAACATGAACTTCACCCAATGAGATAACACTTGATGAGATGAACAACGCAATGCCTCCAGAAGAATTGAAAGAATGGAATGAAAAGAACTTAGAAGTAAGGATTGAATGGAGTTGTTGAGAAAATCAACGACGAAAGAATAACCTTGTTTTGGACTTACCAAAAACAACTCAAAACTTGAGGTGAAATTATACCACAACCAAATGTTTAAAAAGATGAGAAGAACGAAGAAAATGCAAAACCCCACTTCAGAAGAATACGGAGAATTAATTGCACTTCGAGACGCTAGAGGAATAGATACTTGAACTCCTCCAACAAAATCTTGATTAACTCTTGAAGAATGAATTAAATCATGAAGAACCACCATGAAGAACTCCGATGAAAAAAGGACGATAAGATAGAAATGAAGAACTCCAGTGAAAAAATACAATAAGATTAAAGCTTGCGGTGATTTAGATGGAGGTTCCGACGAAATGGCCGAGGAAATTTGAAATCTGGAAAAGAAAAGATTAAAACACTTGGAACTAGAATTTATTCATCAAGAACAAACTCCGAAGGAAGGGATTAATCACTTGGATGAAATAAGAATAAGATTTATTGTATGCTTATCCTTCATCAAATTAAATTTATGACAAGAAATGGATTTTTCATACTCCTTATTCTTATTGGAAAAGGATTAAGGGGAATATGGCACAAAACTTTAGAAAGTCTTCATGAACCACTGGTAGGATTGAAAAGAACGAATGAATTAATATGATAGTCAAAGAAAAAGAATCTTGAACGAACCACCGTAGGAATTCGAAAATGACTGATGAAAGAGAATGAATCACCGGGAAGAATTAGAAGAACCAATATGCTAGAGGGGATTTAGATGCAAAAGAACAAAGAGATCATGAGCTGATTAAAGAACACTTGAACGAAGCACCGGGATAATTGGATAACGGTAGCTGAAATGTGAGGACCAAAAATTCTTCTGGAACGATGGCCTCCGATGAAAAGAAACAGGAAAACAACTTCTGGCATACTTCGGATTGGGTAAGAAAAGAATATCTGATAATTGGAATAATTTACGAGGATAACATGAAGCTAGAACCACGAATCTTCGAGAGAACCGACAAGATTTAGAGGAAAATCTATTCTTCAGTCTTCAAATGGCGACGGAAAACACCACCAAAATTACTGAGATACTCCGGGAGAATGAAAAAGAGGAAGGGTTGAACCAAAGATGAAAAGAATTTGAAAGCGATCTTGGAGATGGCATCTGACTGATGAAATTCATTCTTACGTCAAACTCGAAAAGAATTAGGAATGGCTCCGGAATAATTAGAAGAGTCAGGTAAGATCCTGGGAAAAGACATGTGGGTTAGTGTCCACTAAAGAGGAAAACACCGTTGGAAAGGGATGTTGAACAGATAGATGATGCACCGGAACAATTGAAATATTTGAATGAGGTGACAACCTCGAATTAATTCGAACACAAACGAATCTCCTGATATGTCTTTCGAACTCCAGAATGATTAAATGGCGAGAGGCGAACAAGCAAGGGGAAAACGTTTGATATGATCAACCCGAAAAACTTGAATTGAGTCCATCGGAGAAGAAAAAGAGATGAAGAATGTCAAACAAAAGAGAATTCACCGGTTGAAACAATTGGGAAAAGACTGAAGAGGCTCCCCACGAATGAAATTGATGGTCGAAAGAGACTCAGACTCCGGGAAGAAAAAGGGTGGGAGGACAAGAAAACAAAGGTAGCTGGAAAGGAGAACCGATGAATATCTTGAAGAGAAAACATCGGTTCAAACAAAGCAATGGCTTCACACGAGTCGAATGGATACTCGATTATGGACTCCGACTCTGAGGTGAAAAAGGGTGGGCGGGTGGGAAAAAGAAAACAACTGAGGATTGAACTTGGCAAAGATGAAGAGGCTCGAGTCAACTTGACGAGAAATGCACCGGATGAAAAGAGATGAGAACCAATGGCCGGAAAACCAACTGCGTGATCCTAAAGAAAAAATTTGAAGGGGAAGAGGAGTAATTCAAAACATGTATGTCAAGATTCCTTACCAGAGCTGCACATATCTCGTTCTCAGGGCACAACGGATGAGCAATCCGTACTACCAGACCTCAAGTTTCCTTGAGGGGGCGCTGCAAAGGGCTCTAGTTTGGAACAACACTATGAGGAGCACTGGCCCGGGGGGTAAATAAAGATGACCCTCGGGCTCCGGAAACCCAAGGGAAAAAGGCTTAGGTAGGCAAATGGTAAAACCAAGGATGGGCCTTGCTGGAGGAGTTTTATTCAAAGCGAACTGTCAAGGGGTCCCATAAATCACCCAACCGTGTAAGGAACGCAAAATTAAGGAACATAACACCGGTATGACAGAAACTAGGGAGGCAGGAGCAGAACAAAACACCAGGCATAAGGCCGAGCCTTCCACCCTTTACCAAGTATATAGATGCATTAATTAAAAAAGAGATATTGTGATATCCTAACATAATACTGTCGATCATGGAGCAATCTACAACTTCACCTGCAACTAACAACGCTATAAGAGGGGCTGAGCAAAAGCGGTAACATAGCCAAGCAACGGTTTGCTAGGAAGGGTGAAAAGGTTAGAGGCTGACATGGCAATTTGGGAGGCTTGAGGAACAAGTGATAGGTAGCGCAACATAGCAATAGAACGAAGCAAATAGCATAGCAATGATAGTAGTGAGATCCAAGGTGATGGTCATCTTGCCTGAAATCCCGCTAGGAATAAGAACGAGTCCATGAAGAAGATGAAACCACGAAGAGGAACCAAGCGTAGACGAACAAATCCTCATCATCGTAACGAAACAGGGACTAATGAGAAGGAGCACAACCGAAAAAAGCAAACAACATGGTAAACAGACAACACATAAACATGGCATGATGCTCAACCAAGTATGATGCATGACAAAGGCTATATGATGGTACTCATGGCAAGAGATGATGCATACAAGAGCAACATATCAAAGCAAGCTTAAATGAGGCCGGAAACAACATATAACAAATCCGGTAAATCCTCTTATGCAAATTTCGAAATTGGTCCAGATCCGAATAAACCTTATGTTCAAGTTGTTAAACATCAAGTTAAGATGCACCAAGATGATCTACACGAAATTCTAGTCAAGTTACATATAAAGTTCAATTAGTTCGGAGCTAAGACCTAGAAGATATGAGCAAAACAAGTTAACCATGGCATTGATGCGAAAGGCATGCAAACATCAAGCAAACACACTCAAAACATGAATGCAACAAGGTAATATGAAGCTACATGCAATTCTAAGCAAGTTTCATATAGAGCACGCTCAAAATGGAGCAACTGTGCAACACATACACTCCAAACAAGATATAACCACAATCTGTCCAAAACAGCAAGTAGGCATCTAGCAAGCATCAAAAAAATATGCTACGACACCTCAACATGAAAATAATAGGCATGGACATGATTTACAAGTAAAGCATGACAAAACATGAACACTGAGCTATTTCCAGAAATCAATAGAACATGCTCAAAAAGACATGGCAAGATTGCAAATTATAACAGTTTCATAGGCTTAGCAGAAATCACTGGACATGACAGAAATAACATCAGGTTGCAATGTTTAGAGCTATCAAACATGTTACAGCAAGCTATCATGACAAATAGAGCATGGAATGCTAATACTAAAGTCAAAGAACAAAACTCCCTTATCGAACTAATTCCAAAGATCAACAGAAAAGATGGTAGCATCTAGCAAACATGGAAAATGATATGACAGATTTAGATTAACAATACATGGCAGGAACAACGATAAGTAGGCATGTTGGTGAGCTTGTACCACTCTCCACAGAGCATACATGGCATGACAGCAACATTATTTAGCAAATTTAGAGCATGATAACTACAAGCTAACGCAGTATATAAATGCAACCAAGCGCATGGATTTATATAGCATTACATGTATAACAAAACATACTTAGTGAACATCTCAAGATTATGCATAGAATTACTTGTAGCAGTAGGTTTATATAGCACCATGATATAGCCGATTCAGCCTAGCAAAACAATAACAGCAAGTACCCTACTTCACGAGCCCGATGCACTCATTACAAGACTCACAAAAATACATGGATTGCGCCACTGTAAAGACAGCATGATGTAGCTCAAAACTCATGTAGACATCAAGCTGATAGGATGCGCACACAAAATGCAACGAAAAAGACAAAACAACAAGTTATCACAGTTTTAGCAGGTTAACATCATATAGCACTCTTGCAACGATGATTAGGGCGTCAATATGGACTCAAACAAGCATGACACAATGCAGCAAAATGAAGAGCATCTCATGATGAACATTTTGATACGTAATATGCACATATCGGAACATCGAGCATGAAGTTATGGCATAACGAACATGGCACCAGAAAGTAAATATTTCGGGACAGAGAAAATCACCTCCCGAAACGGATCTAGGGTTCGGGGCATGGAAATCGAGGCAGCGACCAGCTCGCCGGAGACGAGGGAAAGGAGGTCACCGGAGATGGCCGGATCCGATGGATCTACGCCGGATCCACCCAATCCCGACGGCGGAGGGTGGCAGAGGTCGACGGGGAGAGGCGTAGGACGGCGCTCGGCCATCCCCGAGCGGCGGCGCGGCGGGCGCCGTGATCTGGCGGCGGGGCAAGGCGGCCTGGGGCACGTGGTGAAAGTGCGTTATATCGACTAGAGGGGGGGTGTAAACTACTTGCAGCGGAATAAGTACTCAAAATTAACATAGTAGAACAAACGCATAGTCATCATGATGAAATGAAGACAAGCACAGAGTACAGAAAGTGTAAACACAGGATAACTCAAGATGAAGACGGACAGACTGAAGAAGTTGAACTGAGGGAATTGAGAAAGTCTTCAGTCAAAGTCTTCAAACAGATATGAACAAGCACATAACACCAGAGATGAGGAAATTAAAGAGTTGAGGAAATAGAGCCAGTAAGGCCGGTGAAGACGATGATTTTGTCGACCAGTTCCAACTGCTGTCTCAGGTGTACATCTGGTTGGAGCAGCTGAGTACTTAAACTCAAGGACACACAGTCCTCACCGTATTCTCCTTGATCTAAGGTCACACAGACCTCGCCCAAACACTCGTTGTAAGTCTTCAGGCGACCTCCGAACCTTCACAAACTCGGTCACTCGGCGATCCACAATTCCTCTTGGATGCTCTAGACCTTGACGCCTAACCGTCTGGAAGAAGCACAATCTTCAAAGGAAACAAGCGTCGGATCCATGCAGGATCAATCTCTTGAGTGATGCTCAATCACTTGGGGGTTTGTAGGTTTGGGGTTTGGGTTTTCCTCGCTTGATGATATTCGCTCAAAGTCCTCGGAGGATGGGTTGCTCTCAATTGACAAGTGTCAGTTTCTCTTGGAGCAGCCAACCAGCTAGTGGTTGTAGGGGGCGGCTATTTATAGCCTAGGGAGCAGCCCGACATGATAAGACATAAATGCCCTTGACTGATATGACCGTTAGGTGGGTAGATATTTTGGGACAGCTGGCGCGTAGCACAACAACTGTCGGAATATTTGACTCTCAAATACCTCAGGGCTATCATGTTCCTCACTGTTTAGGCAATCCGCACTGGCGAAATCCTAACTCCTTAGTCAGAACAAATTCCTCAGGGACCAGAAGAACTTCGTCTCTGTCACTGAAGAATATGACTGAACTGTGCGAGATTTCCATTGGCTTCACTCGAAGGGATTGGTAGGTGTAGGATTTTGAGTTGAGCATCACATGGAAATTTTTCTTTAGTATTTCCTCGACCCCCTTTAACAGTACAGTGTTTCCTATGACTCAAGAAAGAGAAAATGAAACTATAAAAACAAAAGTCTTCACGCTTCATGTTCCTCGAATGTTTGCCAAGTCTTCAAGGTCACACCAATTTCTTCACTTTCAAAGTCTTCAGAAAGTCTTCAGAAATCCAAAGTCTTCAGTTAAAGAACTTCATTTTTAGGGGTCGACTTTCTCTGCAATTATCAAACTCCTCATAGACTTGTAGACTCGTGTACACTCACAAACGCATCAGTCCCTTAACCTATAAGTCTTCAATACACCAAAATCACTAAGGGGCACTAGATGCACTTACAATCTCCCCCCTTTTGGTGATTGATGACAATATAGGTTAAGTTTTCAACGGGGATAAACATATGAAGTGTAAATACTGATATTGGGGAATTTGATGGTAAGATATAGAAGAACTCCCCCTGAAGATGTGCATAGTGAGGAATTTGCTTTTGACGCAATGCAAACTTGAAGAGTATAATCATGGTGATCTCCCCCTATATCTTGTAATTCATACACGCATTTGACATATAATATGAAGAATTTGAAATGCATGATGAAATATGGTGACTGATGCAATTCATCATGCATGCATTAACATTGATGAGGAATAAGCTTGCAGAAGAACACATCAAAAGTAGCAAAAGTATCAGGACACCATAGAGTTTAAGATTACAACTCGATCCAACAAAGTCATCAGAAGAACGAGAGTTGTAACTTAGCAAAAAAACGCCCATATATGATAGACCCGCTTGAAGACTAACTCAAATTTCTCCCCCTTTGTCATTGAATGACCAAAAGGGTTGAAAATGAGGACTAACGCCCCTGAAGACTATCATGAAGATGGAGGAGCGCCAGCGTTGTTGGGGTCTTGAGTCGATGTAGGGCCTGCTGCAGTGTTGTCCAAGTCTTCTTACTCGTCCGTGTCGCGCGATGAAGAATATGAACTGGCCACCAAGGAAGGAACCTTGACCTTCTTGAATTTCTTCGGAGGAGGAGCAGACCAGTCAAAATCTTCCTTGAAGCCCATTTGCTTTAGATCTTCTTCACCATATAGATGTGACAGAATAGCCCAGGTGTGATTAAATACTTCATGGAGGTAGTAATGGTTTACAGCATTATGTGTAGAGGTCATGTTGTGAAGAATAGAACCAAACTGACACTTAACCCATTTGTGGTTTCGATCCACCTTCTGGTTAAGACTTATAAGCAGCTCACGGTCAGTCATCACACGAGGAGCAGTAGCTTGAGGACTTGACTTGGTAGCATTGGCAGCAGAGTCATGAGTGGTAGAGTCATCATTGGTGGAGTAAGATGAAGCTTTGCGGAACTGACCATCCAATGGACGAATGCCTACATCGATAACGGCTGGTGACTTGCCCTTCTCATCAGATGAGGAAATTGTCCGCTTGAGGACTTCAATAGGGAGCAAGTAGCTGAGGTGATTCTGAAAATCAGCCTTGTAGTTGAGTGAAGACCTTGATCTGAGGAATCTCATGATCCACGGCGCGTAAGGCTTTAGCTCAAATGGTGAAAGTGCAACATTTGCGAGACTCATGAAGAAATCATGATAGTTTATGGGGATGCCATGCATTATGTTGAAGAGCATATTCTTCGTCATCCCGATAACTTCTTCATCGGGTGAGTCATGGCCTTTGATAGGACTCATAGTCTTCGTCAGTATGCTATAGATGGTTCTTGGCACATAGAGCAATTCCTTCACGAGGAATTTGGTCCTTGGGGCTTGACCAGGCTTCAGCAGCTTCATGAGCACTTGCATATAGTGAGCAGTGAGTTCAGGCTCATCATACAGACAACGAGCACCTTCAGGTGGAGGATTGAGTGGCAAGGCACAAAGCAATTCAGAGGCTGGTGCCTTGTAGTGAGTGCTTTTGGTCATCCAGTCCAACACCCAAGTGTTGATGTCATTTGCTTCACCAGTGATATGCAGCGTCGCATAGAACTGAAGAATTAGCTCTTCATTCCAGTCAACGATGTCAGAGCAGAAGTTAAGCAAGCCTGCATCATGAATCATGCCGAGGACTTGTGTGAAGCAAGGCATGGATTCCATGTCCACGTGAGGAATGTGCTTGTGGTCAAAGACTTTGTCTTGTTGAAGAGTACTGAGAAATAGAAGTTGGCCTGGCTGGCAGTCCAGAAACACTTCCTTCTAAGACAAGCATTGTCATATCGGTTGAATTTAGTGAAGAATACACACTCGCCGAAGAAAACATCAGCCTTGAATTTTTTCTTCTTTGAGAAGGGATCCTTTGGCTTGGGATGAGGAGTGTCAGTTAGTTGCATCACCACTTCAGGAATCGAAATCTCAGGTTCCTCAGGGTGAGGAATTTCAGGCTCTTCTGTAGCTTCACCCTGGGTCTTCAATTCTTCATTTACCTTTTCTTCAGCACTAGTGGCTGGAAGACGGACGGGGTTGCATGAGGTTCTTCATATCCCATTTGCACTTCAGTAGCAGCTGGGGACTGAGGAATTGCTTGGAGTGGAGTGAACAATGGAGAGTTGGGGTGCTGACTTTCCCAAAAGTCATCATTGAGCACGGGAGTGGTACAGCCGATGTCCACTTCCTCATCTTCCATTTCTTCAACACCTGCCTCTTTAGCAGTGAACTGAGGCATAGGTGAGGAGGTGACTGGGGTTGAAGGGATTCTATCCACTTCACTTTCCTCTTCATCCAACTGCTCTATCGAAGCAGCAGAAGGAGTTTCTTCATCGGATTCCTCGGGAATCACATAATCTTCACCAAACAGAACAAGGTCCTTTGATGGCATGAAAGAGACTGGAATGGCATCAATTAGATTTTCAATTGAACTTGTCAAGGGCTTCATTTTCTTTGGAGCTGAAGAATCTGATGAAGCTGATGCCTTCCTTTTCTTCTCAGCTGCACGCTCTGCAGCGTTGGTCTTGTTCGCATCTAATGCAGATGAAAGGATCGGAGTTGGGGTAGGCGTAGGAGGTGTAGAGGACTTTGGATCATTTTCTTCAAGTGCAACTGTTGCGGTTGCCCTGATTTCTTCATTTTCTTCAGGCGCACCACTAGTGGATGCCCTGGCAATATCTTCAGCAGCTGGAATGGAGTCATCAGCCCTGGCACTCTTATTTTCTTCAACATCCTGATTGTCATCAGCAGTGCTGGCATGTTCTTCAGTAGGCTGAGCAGATGCTTCAGCCGGTGTGACTTCAATGTGCACAGGAGGAGCAACACGCGAGGTGATTTTCTTTGTCAGATTGACGAACCGAACCTTGGCGCTCTTCCAATCAGCATAGTAGTGGTCGAACTCATCACTCAATTACTTGATTTCAGCTTGCAAGGCAAGGAGCTGATCAGGGGTGAGAGTGAGGACATTGTCCTTGAGGTAGCGTTGTTTCTTGTATTGCGCTTTCTTCAGCTTTCTGCCTTCTTCAAATTTCCACTTTTCTTCCTCAATGAAGGCAGTCAGAACATGACTTTGACCAGGAGTGAGTTTCATCTCCGGCAAGGGCCTGTTAGGGTCCTTGTGCCATAAGTCAATGAAGTCGAGGATCAACTTTGGATCCAACAGTACTGGCACGTTGCTACCTTTGGCTGTAGCGGCCCTGGCTTGCCTGTCTCTGATGATTTCAGCAAGTTCTTCATCATCAGCCCCATCTTCATCAGAGGGGACTTGGAAGACGACCTGCTTCTTGTGAGGACTTGGTTGAAGGCCTCGTCCAGCAGTGGCCTTTTTCTTCAGCAGAGAGGGGCCAGCTGAGGAATTTGGTGCAGCTGAGGAACTTGCAGATGCTCCTGAGGCAATTGAGATGCCTGTGGTCCTTTGGCACGTGGCAAGATGCACAGGTGCCGAGGATTTTGTCGGAGCAGCTGAAGACTTTGTCGGAGGAACTGAGGACTTTGGAGGAGGAGGTGCAGACTAAGGAATTTGCCGTGAGGGCTTTGAAGATTCTCGCCTTGAGGGCATTGCTGAGGAGCTTGGCCGTGAGGGCATTGAAGAAGAAGCGCTTGACTTGTGAGCAGGCTTCTTAGGCATCACCTTCTTTCGCTGACTAGCATAGGCCTCAGTAGTGGTAGCAGCAGCAGCAGAGTCTGGCGCTTTGCCCATTCATCTGCATAGTTTAGCCTGGCGCTTTGCCCATTCATCTGCATAGTCCTCACCGCGCTTGAGGCTGGTGGGATCTGCCAATTGGCCAGGTGCCAATGGAGGTCTTGAGCATGGAGGGTTGAGCGCGAATTTCTTCATGTACCTGGGAGTAACATACCTGTACTCCCTCCATTCTCGTGCCCATCTCCTCTCTATCTTTTGAATGCGCAGCTTGCGCTGATTTCTATCTTCCTCGGGGGGTGTGCAGTACCCAGCATAAATGTCCTCAGGGATTTCAAACGCAGTATTTACCTCAGGCCTCTTTCCTCCCTTCTGTGGCTTCTTACCATCGCCCATTTTCTTCAGCTGAGGAATATGAACAACTGAAGTTTCTGAAGAGGTATGCAACTTTTCTTCAAGGAACACTGCAAATGAGTTAAGTTGATGAGAACCTAGTGATTCAGCAGTGGACATTTGTACTTGTGAACAGAGTATAGTTGCAAGGAATTTGGAGAGGTCATATGCGTTCTCAGAAGATTTTTAAAAAGAGTAGGTTTGAGGAATTTGACCAGATGAGTCTTGAAGAATTTCACTAAGCGTTCTTTATCTTAGGTTCCAGAG
This sequence comes from Triticum dicoccoides, assembly GCF_002162155.2. Taxonomy (NCBI): domain Eukaryota; kingdom Viridiplantae; phylum Streptophyta; class Magnoliopsida; order Poales; family Poaceae; genus Triticum; species Triticum dicoccoides. The sequence goes on from NC_041393.1 coordinate 300,335,841, forward strand.
TTGTACAGATTTGAGAATCCACACAATTGAGGAATCTTGAAGAAAAGCATTGCTTAGAGAAACAAATCAAGAACAGATAACATGTGAGGTGCTTAGTGTGTGAAGATTTGAAGAATAATAACCTTTGAAGATTTTCAAGAAAACCACATGAATCAAAGCGGGCAGTAAAAGTAACTTTTAATTACCCGAAGTGAAGAACACGACGATCTGGGAAGAGTAGGAGTGAAGTTCCTCAGTTCAGATCTTCCACGCCCTAACTCGGCAGAGGAAGACGGCTACGGTGGCGGCGGAGTGAAGAAATCCGCAACCGGCGCGAGTACGACGGCGATGAGGTCAAGGCGGTGAAGCTCTTCCTCACCGGCGACGATGAAGTAGCGGCGGCGCTAGGGTTTCAGGAAGCTCGAGCGAGAGTGAGGTCGAGCGAAGTAAAAGTGAAGTGAGGAAGAGGCAGGGGTATTTATAGTGGTGGTGAAAAACTATACGCCCGAAGATTTCGGACGAACGTGCCCCTGGCCCTTCTCATTCACGTGACGTGTGTCACCCACGTACTGTGAGGTGGCGATCTTGTAGGATCGTGGGTGAATAGATAAGTATTGTCACGGGATGCGAAACGTTTTGAGCGGCAAACCCGAAAATTTAGATAAGATTATTTTAATTTTCCGTTCGCAATTTATTCAGCTGTCAAGGACACGGTGAAGATTTTGAACGAGTTTCAAATTAGAACGCACATGAAGAATTTGTGAATAGACTGGGTTGAGTTTAGCATAGAGGGGGAAGGGTCCGATCACATTCACTTAGCAGAATAAATCAACTTGAAGAAATAGCAATAAGTGAATGTTGTAGAGGACATAAAACTCATATATGTGAAGAACAACACCGGAAAGAGTGAAGACAATGCAAAGTTGAAGAATTTGAAAAACTGAGGAATTTTAAAAACGAAGAAAAACTCCAATTGAAGATTTTCAACTTTGGTTGGCGGCGTAACCCACCGTATAAGAAAGCTGATTTCAGACACCGCGTACAATTGTCGTAGGGCTCTGAGAATCAATTGCTTCATTAATTTCTTCACACTTAGAGGGTTAGTCTTCATTGATTGAAGAAAAATGTTACTTCGTGTGTTGCGCATCTACGTCATCAAGTCAGCATAAGTGTTAGGATGTGTGTCCATTTCAGAGAACATTCAAAGATTCTAGGATATTTAGCTCACACTGCAACTTGCTAAATCTCTTCTCATCCAAGGGCTTAGTGAAGATATCGGCCAGTTGATCTTCAGTGCTAGCGTGGTCGATGGAGATGTCTCCCTTCAACACATGATCATGAAGAAAATGATGACGAATCTGGATGTGCTTTGTCTTTGAGTGCTGAACTAGGTTATGAGCAATCTTGATTGCGCTCTCATTGTCGTAGTGGAGAGGCACATTCTTCACGTTGATGCCATAGTCCTTGAGTGTTTGCTTCATCCATAGTAATTGAGCACAGCATGATCCAGCAGCAATGTACTCTACTTCTGCAGTGGAGAGTGATAGCAGTTCTGTTTCTTTGAGGACCAACAGACCAAAGATCGTCCGAGGAAATGGCATGTGCCTGATGTTGACTTGTGGTCCACGCGATCGCCAGCATAGTCAGAGTCTGAATATCCAATGAGATCAAATGAAGAGCCCTTTGTATACCATAATCCAAGTGTTGGTGTGTGAGCTAGATATCGAAGAATATGCTTCACAGCCTTATGGTGTGGTTCCTTCGGTGTAGCTTGAAATCGGGCAAACATGCAAACACTAAGCATAATATCTGGCCTAGATGCACATTGGTACAATAAATAGGCAATCATGGAGCGGTATACCTTTTGATCGAAGTCTTTACCATTTTCATCAGTGCATAGATGGCCATTTGTGGGCATTGGAATTTCGACCCCTTTGCAGTCTTGCATGCCGAATTTCCTCAATACATCTTTGAGGTATTTCTCCTGAGATATGAATATGCCATTGCGCTGTTGACGAATTTGAAGACCTAAAAATAATTTCAATTCTCCCATCATAGACATTTCATATTCTTCACTCATCATATAGGCAAATTCATCACTATAGCGTTGGTCAGTATAGCCAAAGATAATATCATCAACATATATTTGGCACACAAAAAATTCATCATCATAAGATTTAGTGAAAAGAGTTGGGTCGAGTGAACCGGTTTGAAGCCTTTCTTCATGAGGAATTCCTTCAAAGTATCATACCACGCCCGAGGGGCTTGCTTGAGGCCATACAGGGCCTTGTTGAGTCTGAAGACTTTGTCGGGATTCTTTGGATCTTCAAAACCTGGGGGTTGAGCGACATATACTTCTTCCTCAAGCTTACCATTGGGGAATGCACTTTTCACATCCATTTTATATAAGGTGATATTATGATGGTTAGCATAAGCAAGTAATATGCGAATAGCCTCAAGTCTAGCAACAGGTGCAAAAGTTTCATCGAAATCAATACCCTCAACATGTGTGTAGCCTTGAGCTACAAGCCGTGCCTTATTCCTCACCACAAGGACATTTTCACCTCGCTTGTTGCGGTAAATCCATTTTGTGCCAATGATGTTGTGCTTGCGAGGATCTGGACGTTTGACCAGTTCCCAGACATTGTCGAGCTCGAACTGATGTAATTCTTCTTGCATAGCTTGAATCCACTCAGGCTCCAGAAATGCTTCATCTACCTTAGTGGGCTCTGTGATAGAGACAAAAGCAAAATGCCCACAAAAGTTATATAAATGTGAAGCCTTTGAGCAAGTGAGAGGACGTGGTGCTTCAATGTCATCGATGATTGCTACGTCTTGAGCTAGCGTTGGTTTTCCCCGAAGAGGAGAGGGTGATGCAACAAGTGTAGCGTAAGTATTTCCCTCGGTTTTTGAGAACCAAGGTATCAATCCAGTAGGAGGCTCCTCAAAAGTCCCACGCACCTACACAAACAAACTGAAAACTCACAACCAACGCAATAAAGGGGTTGTCAATCCCTTCACGGCCACTTGCAGAAGTGAGATCTGATAGTGATAGTATGACAAGATAAATATATTTTTGGTATTTTATGATATAGATGCAAGAAAGTAAAGATGCAAATAAAAGTAGATTGAAAGCAAATATGATAAGAGATAGACCCGGGGGCCATAGGTTTCACTAGAGGCTTCTCTCGAGAGCATAAGTATTACAGTGGGTGAACAACTTACTATCAAGCAATTGATAGAAAAGTGAATAATTATGACGTTATCTAGGTATGATCATGTATATAGGCATCACATCCAAAACAAGTAGACCGACTCCTGCCTGCATCTACCACTATTACTCCACACATCGACCACTATCCAGCATGCATCTAGAGTATTAAGTTCATAAGAACGGAGTAACGCACTAAGCAAGATGATATGATGTAGAGGGATAAACTCATGCAATATGATATAAACCCCATCTTGTTATCCTCGATGGCAACAATACAATACGTGTCTTGCAACCCTTTCTGTCACTGGGTAAGAACACCGCAAGATTGAACCCAAAGCTAAGCACTTCTCCCATGGCAAGAAAGATCAATCTAGTAGGCCAAACCAAATCGATAATTCAAAGAGACTTGCAAAGATAACTCAATCATACATAAAAGAATTCAGAGAAGATTCAACTAATAACCATAGATAAATCTGAACATAAACTCACAATTCATCGGATCTTGACAAACACACCGCAAAAAGAGATTACATCGAATAGATCTCCACAAGAGAGGGGGCTATCATTGTATTGTGATCCAAAAAGAGAGAAGAAGCCATCTAGCAAATAACTATGGACCCGTAGGTCTGTGGTAAACTACTCACAACTCATAGGAGGGGCAACGATGTTGATGTAGAGGCCCTCCATGGTCGATTCCTTCTCCAGCTGAGTGCCGGCGAAGGCTCCAAGATGGGATCTCGCGGATACAGAAGGTTACGGTGGTGGAAATTGTGTTTCGTGGTGCCCCTGGATGTTTTCGGGGTCCGTAGGTATATATAGGAGGAAAGAAGTACGTCGGTGGACGCCCGAGGGGCCCACGAGACAGGGGGCGCGCCCTACAGAGGGGGGCGTGCCCTCCTATCTCGTGGGGCCCTCGGAGCTTTCTTGACTTGCACTCCAGGCTCTCCGGGTCAGATTTGTTCCAAAAATAACGCTCCCGAAGGTTTCATTCCGTTTGGAATCCATTTGATATTCCTTTTCTTCGAAATACTAAAATAGGCAAAAAAAACAGCAATATGGGCTGGGCCTCCGGTTAGTAGGTTGGTCCCAAAAATGATATAAATATGTAGAATAAATCCCATAAGAATCCAAAACAGGTAATATAATAGCATGTAACAATCAAAAATTATAGATACGTTGGAGACGTATCAAGCATCCCCAAGCTTAATTCCTGCTCGTCCTCGAGTAGGTAATTGATAAAAAGTGAATTTTTGATGTGGAATGCTACCTAGCATAATTCAAAATGTAATTTTCTTTCATTGTGGAATGAATGTGCAGATCCAAGTAATACAAAATAAAAGTTCATATTGATATAAGAATTAAGAATACTTCAAGCATACTAAGCAAGTAATCATGTCTTCTCAAAATAGCATGGCCAAAAGAAAGTTATCCCTACAAAATCATATAGTCTGGCTAAGCTCTATCTTCATCACACAAAGTATTTAGTCATGCACAACCCCGATGACGAGCCAAGCAATTGTTTCATACTTTAATAATCTCAAACTTTTTCAACTTTCACACAATACATGAGCGTGAGCCATGGACATAGCACTATATGTGGAATAGAACGGTGGTTGTGGAGAAGACAAAAAAGGAGAAGATAGTATCACATTAACTAGGCGTATCAATGGGCTATGGAGATGCCCATTAATAGATATCAATGTGAGTGAGTAGGGATTGCCATGCAACGGATGCACTAGAGCTATAAATATATGAAAGCTCAACAAAAGAAAACTAGTGGGGTGCATCCAACTTGCTTGCTCACGAAGACCTAGGGCATTTTGAGGAAGCCCATCATTGGAATATACAAGCCAAGTTGTATAATGAAAAATTCCCACTAGTAAATGGCAACATATGAGACTCTCTATTATGAAGATCATGGTGCTATTTTGAAGCACAAGTGTGGAAAAAGGATAGTAGCATTGTCCCTTCTCTCTTTTTCTCTCATTTTTTTCTTTGGGCCTTTTTTTATGTCCTCTTTTTTATTTTTATTTTTTTATTTCGTCCGGAGTCTCATCCCGACTTATGGGGGAATCATAGTCTCCATCATCCTTTCCTCACTGGGACAATGCTCTAATAATGATGATCATCACACTTTTAATTTTTTACAACTCAACAATTACAACTCGATACTTAGAACAAAATATGACTCTATATGAATGCCTCCGGCGGTATACTGGGATATGCAATGAATGAAGAGTGACATGTATGAAAGAATTATGAACAGTGGCTTTGCCACAAATACAAGGTCTACATGTTCATGCAAAAAGCAATATGACAAAAGTAATGTGTGTCATATGAACGGAACGGTGGAAAGTTGCATGGCAATATATCTCGGAATGGCTATGGAAATGCCATAATAGGTAGGTATGGTGTCTGTTTTGAGGAAGGAGTATGGTGGGTGTATGGTACCGGCGAAAGTTGCACGATACAAGAAAGGCTAGCAATAATGGAGAGGTGAAAGGAGTGCGTATAATCCAGGGACTCAACATTAATCAAAAGAACTCATACATTTGTTGTAAAAATTTAGAAGTCATCAAAAACCAAAGCACTACCCGCATGCTCCTAGGGGGATAGATTGGTAGGAAAAGACCATCGCTCGTCCCCGACTGTCACTCATAAGGAAGACAATCAATAAATAAAATTGTGCTCCAACTTCATCACAAAGCGGTTCACCATACGTGCATGCTACGGGAATCACAAACGTCAACTCAAGCATTCTTTAAATCCTTAATCACCCAACTAGCATGACTTTAATATTACTACCTCCATATCTCAAAACAATTATCAAGCATCAAATTGATCATAGCATCCAATTCACTTTCTATGGTAGTTTTTATTATACCCAACTTGGATACTCATCATTCTAGGACCAAATTAAAACCATAGCAAATACCATGCTGTTCTAAGAGACTCTCAAAATAATATAAGTGAAGCATGAGAGACTAGCAATTTCTATAAAATTAATCCACCACCATGCTCTAAAAGATATAAGTGAAGCACTAGAGCAAAAACTATCAAGCTCAAAAGATATAAGTGAAGCACATAGAGTATTCTAGCAAATTCTAATCAAATAGGCTTCTCCAAAAAGGTGTGTTACAGCAAGGATGATTGTGGTAAACTAACAAGCAAACACCAATATAATACACGATGCTCCAAGAAAAACACATATCATGTAGCGAATAAAAATATAGCTCCAAGTAAAGTTACCAATGAACGAAGACGAAACAGGGGATGCCTTCCCGGGGCATCCCCAAGCTTAGGCTTTTGGCTATTCTTGAATATCTTGGGGTGCCATAAGCATCCCCAAGCTTAGGCTCTTGCCACTCTTTATTCCATAGTCCATAAAAGCTTTACCCAAAACTTGAAAACTTCACAACACAAAACTCAACAGGAAATCTTATAGCTCCATTAGTGAAAGAAAACAAAACCACCACATAAGGTACTGCAATGAAGTCATATCGATGCATATAATGGCGAAGAAAAGGTACATACGGGGAAAATACACATATGTAGTGAGCTTAATGCTCAGAAAATAATAATAATAAGCTTCCGTACAAGAAGCCCCCAGGTATAATGGACGTACATATTTGAGGATGTGTACATCGTAGGTGCACTGTTTAGCCGCACGAAAGCTTTAAGGCTAAAAGAAGGAAAAGCGAAATGAGAGGAAAAAACATAATGGAAACAAAAGGGAGAAGGAGACGAACAAAGAGTTCGGTGCTAGCCATAGAATCTTCGGAGTCTTGCCGCGTTCCAAGGGTTCGGCTCTAGGCGACTGTCGGATGCATCGCGAAGGCGGTACGCTCCTCCAGTGAGAACTTCGTCAATGATGAAGGGACCCTCCCACTTGGGCTTGAGCTTGTCCTTTTTGTTCTCCGGCAAGCGTAGAACAAGTTCGCCAACATTATAAGTCATGGCCCGTACTTCTCTGCTTTGATATTTGCGGGCCTGTTGTTGATAAAATGCGGACGGGCTTTTGCGACGTCATGCTCCTCCTCCAGGGCATCTAAGTTGTCCTATCGATCAAGCTTGGCCTCTCTCTCTTCATACATGCGCACTCGAGGTGAGTCATGAATAATGTCGCAGGGTAACATAGCCTTTGCGTCGTACACCATGAAGAAAGGTGTATATCCGGTAGTGCGGTTGGGCGTGGTCTGTAGCCCCCAGAGTACGGAGTCGAGCTCCTCGACCCAGTGCTTGTCTGATTCTTTCAAAGATCGCACTAGTCTGGGCTTAATGTCGCTCATAATAAGACCATTGGCTCGTTCGACTTGACCGTTTCTTTGCGGGTGATAGACGGAGGCGTAATCAAGCTTAATGCCCAGATTAACACACCAGGTTTTCACCTCATCGGCTGTGAAATTGGAGCCGTTATCGGTGATGATGTTGTGTGGAACACCATAACGGTGCACAACGCCGGATATGAAGTCTATCACGGGTCCGGCTTCGGCCGTTATAACTGGTTTGGCCTCTATCCACTTAGTGAATTTATCCACCATGACCAACAGATATTTTTTCTTATGGCTTCCTCCTTTAAGGGGTCAACCATATCAAGCCCCCAGACCGCAAAAGGCCAAGTGATGGGGATTGTTTGTAGAGCGGTGGGTGGCATATGGCTTTGGTTGGCGAAAAGCTGGCATCCAACGCAACATTGGACAAGGTCTTGTGCATCTGCTCGGGCCGTCAGCCGATAGAAACCTATAGAGAAGGCCTTGCTTACAAGGGCCCGAGCCGCGGCGTGGTGACCACCTAGATCGGCATGAATTTCAGCCAAGAGCTGCCGCCCCTCTTCCTCGGAGATACATCTTTGAAGTACTCCGGTAGTGCTTTTCTTGTAGAGTTCTCCATCGTGAACCTTGTAGGCTTTCGAGCGGCGGACAATGTGGCGCGCCTCATTCTGGTCCTCAGGGAGTTCTCGCCTATTAAGGTAGGCCAAGAAGGGGTCGGTCCATGGGGCAATGACTGCCATGATAAGATGGGTCGACGGTGTTATTTCGGTGGCTGAGGCCCCGATGATATCGGTGTGTTTAGAATCTGGGGTTATAGTCGGATTCAGACTGGTGTTGCTGCTCTCCCCTTGCCACACCAGGGATGGGGACGGGGTCGCTGTCGGTGTCAAAACCGGCGGATCTCGGGTAGGGGGTCCCGAACTATGCGTCCAAGGCTAATGGTAATAGGAGGCAGGGGACACGATGTTTTACCCAGGTTCGGGCCCTCTCGATGGAGGTAATACCCTACTTCCTGCTTGATTGATCTTGATGATATGAGTATTACAAGAGTTGATCTACCACGAGATTGTAGAGGCTAAACCCTAGAAGCTAGCCTAAAATTATGATTGTTCTTGTCCTATGGACTAAACCTTCCGGTTTATATAGACACCGAAGGGGGCTAGGGTTACACAGAGTCGGTTACAAAGAAAGAAATCTACACATCCGAATATCCAAGCTTGGCTTCCACGCAAAGGAGAGTCCCATTCGGACACGGGACAAAGTCTTCAATCTTGTATCTTCATAGTCCAACAATCCGGCCAAAGTATATAGTCCGGCTGTCCGAGGACCCCTTAATCCAGGACTCCCTCAGTAGCCCCTGAACCAGGCTTCAATGACGATGAGTCCAACACGCATATTGTCTGTGGCATTGCAAGGCGGGTTCCTTCTTCGAATACTCCATAAGAGATTTAGAACACAAGGATCGTGTCCGGCTCTGCAAAACAAATTCCACATTCCACCATAGAGAGTATAATAGTCCACAAATCTAATCTGCTGACAGCTTTTTGTAGCATGACCTCACGCCATGGTTCGGTCATTATTTGAACTATTTTTCACAACCGGCCACCGCACGTAATGCGAGGCGGTTTTACTGGCACGTCTTGTCGAAGCAGAGATCGTGTCCCCCCTCATCATGGTATTGAGTGGGTAACCCAACCGTGTTTGTTTAATATGACTCCTCGATTTTAGGCAAGTCCCAAACGGTCACGTGGGGGATGCTTGATATTCGTCCTCATTATAAAGGGGTCTAAGGCCTGTCCCTATCTTTCCACACTCGATCCTTCCCCTCCCGCACCTCGAGTTCCAACACCCAAGGCTCAAGCGAAAGCACCTCGGTCTTTCGACCATGTCCGAATCCAATCAAGGCCGGTGGATGGCCTCCTCCGTCACAGAGGATGACATCCGGAAGCTTAGGGAGGCCATGTATCTCACCGCCGAGATTCCGCACAGGCTACCTGCTCCAACGCAGGTCGTCCCCACTCCCGAGCCCAACGAGAGCGTTGTCTTTATCTCCCACTTTCTCCGAGGGCTAGGTTTTAGCATTGATCCCTTCATAAGAGGGCTCATGTTCTATTAAGGACTAGATTTCCATGATCTAGCTCCGGATTCCGTTCTTCACATCTCGTTGTTTATCGTCGTGTGCGAAGCCTTTCTCTGTATCACCCCCCACTTCGGCCTATGGCTCAAGACCTTCAATGTGAGGCCGAGGGTGATCGACGGGCGTCACGTGGAGTGCGGAGGTGCTATAATAAGCAAAGGCGCCGACGCCCCATGGCTGAAGGGCTCTTTCGTGGACTCCTGATTTATGGAAGCGAGAGAGGTTTTACATCCCCGCTCCCCGAGGTACAAAGTGGGTGGCTGCTCCAGCATTCCGCCCGAGCCCTCCACCACAACTGGTGTCATGGGTCAACAAAGGGCAGGACTGGGGGCTGGCAAATGACATGCCGACATTATAGAGCCGCATCCGAGACCTTCTCAAGAGGGATATCAGTCTTGCCAGGATAATGCAAGTGATGCTGGTTCGTCAAGTCCTGCCCTGCCAACGTCGTCCTCTCCGCATGTGGGAGTTCAACCTGGAAGGACCGCGAACCGTTCAACAATTCTTTGGCATGATGCTCAAAGAGATGTACGAGTTATTCTTCGGATCACCAATAAAGTGTCTGGATACCATCGAGGATGTGGGTCTCAATTGTAACTGCCCGGATACCCCGGTAAATACTTCTGCTGCCGAACACACCATCCTTTATATTTATTATATCATCATTCTAAAAAAATGTTCTCTGCCAGGACTGGCTGAAGAAGGCGGAGAGGATTAGGTGTCCGGCCCCTCTTCCCGAAGGCTCGCCGAATCCTTTGTTGACCAGGATGCTTGACCGTGCGTCGTATCAGGTGCCATCAGGTGAAGACAAGGGGAGGAATAGAGAAGCCACAGATGGGCCTCATTTTTTACACATCCAGATTGGAGGAGTAGGTGCCTCCGCGAAGGAGGATAATTGGGGAGGGGAATCTAAAATCCCCTTCCCCTCAAGGTAAGAAAAGGGGCGCCTTCGAGGATTTGGAAATGGAAGCTTCTAAACGAGGGAAGAAACCCTCGCAAGGGGGCCGGTCCTCCACCGAACCGTAAGTGAAAGAGTACTTTGATAAACATATCCTGTTTTGTCTGTGAGAATAATGACCAAAACATATTTGTTGCAGTCCGGATCGTAACCCTTCTTCATAGAATTTGTCCTCGGGGGATGTTCCTCCGGAGATGATGGAGAGCGAGTTGTCTCCCCCTGCCTCCCCTTCACATGGGGCGGACGACCTCGAAGTGTCATCACGGAGGATTTCTCCAGATCGACCAAGGTCAGAAGTTGACACTTCGGCTGCCCAGAGTCTGAAATATCCGGCTCCCAAGGAGAGCTTCTGGGGGAGTCAGAGATTGTCCGACGCACCGCCGGACACACTAATGGGCCTTCTGGAGAGAGCGGCCGTCTCCGAGACGCATTGTGCTCTAATGGGTTCAGTGTTGGAAATATGCCCTAGAGGCAATAATAAAATGGTTATTATTGTATTTCCTTGTTCATGATAATTGTCTATTGTTCATGCTATAATTGTATTAACTGGAAACCGCAATACATGTGTGAATACATAGACCACAACATCTCCCTAGTGATCCTCTAGTTTACTAGCTCGTTGATCAATAGATGGTTATGGTTTCCTGACCATGGACATTAGATGTCATTGATGATGGGATCACATCATTAGGAGAATGATGTGATGGAGAAGAACCAGTCCTAAGCATAGCACAAGATCGTGTAGTTCATTTGCTAAAGCTTTTCTAATGTCAAGTATCATTTCCTTAGACCATGAGATTATGCAACTCCCGGATACCATAGGAATGCTTTGGGAACTTGGTGGCTATAAAGGTTCACTACGGGTATCTCCGAAAGTGTCTGTTGGGTTGGCACGAATCGAGACTGGGATTTGTCACTCCGTATGACCGAGAGGTATCTCTGGGCCCACTCGGTAATGCATCATCATAATGAGCTCAATGTGACTAAGTAGTTAGTCACGGGATCATGCATTATGGAACGAGTAAAGTGACTTGCCGGTAACAAGATTGAACGAGGTATTGGGATACCAACGATCGAATCTCGGGCAAGTAACATACCGATTGACAAAGGGAATTGCATATAGGATTGCTTGAATCCTTGACATCGTGGTTCATCCGATGAGATCATCGTGGAACATGTGGGAGCCAAGATGGGTATCCAGATCCCGCTGTTGGTTATTGACCGGAGAACGTCTCGGTCATGTCTGCATGGTTCCCGAACCCGTAGGGTCTACACACTTAAGGTTTGGTGACACTAGAGTTGTTATGGGAAATAGTATGTGGTTACCGAAGGTTGTTCGGAGTCCCGGATGAGATCCCGGACATCACGAGGAGATCCGGAATGGTCCCGAGGTGAAGTTAGGTATATTGGACGAATGGTATTGGAGTCCAGAATTGTTCCGGGGGTACCAGGTGATGACCAGCATGTCCAAAAGGGGTTTCGGAGGCCCCGGCAAGCGTTGGGGGTCCTTATGGGCCAAGGGAAGAGGGCACATCATCCCACTAAGGGGATGAGTGACCCTCCCACCCCATCTCACGTAACCAGCAGAGGTGGGGGCGCCACCCCTAGGGCAGCGGCCCCTCCCAGCTTGGGGGGCAAGTTTCCTAGGGGGTGGGGGCGCCCAAACCCATCTAGGGTTTCCCCTGTGGCCGCCGCCCCTCCCCTAGGGAACCCTAGGGTGCCTCCCCCTCCTCCCTTCCCCCTATATATAGTGAGGGAGAGAGAGGGCAGCCGCACCCTTCCCCTGGCGCAGCCTTCTCCCTCCTCCAACACCTCCTCCTCCTCCGTAGTGCTTGGCGAAGCCCTGCCGGAGAACCACGAGCTCCATCACCACCATGCCGTCGTGCTGTCAGAGTTCTCCCTAAACTTCTCCTCTCCCCTTGCTGGATCAAGAAGGAGGAGACGTCCCCGGGCTGTACATGTGTTGAACGCGGAGGCACCGTTGTTCGGTGCTTAGATTGGATTCGGCCGCGATCTGAATCGCTTCGTGAACGACTCCATCGACCGTGTTCTTGTAACGCTTCCTCTTAGCGATCTTCAAGGGTATGAAGATGCACTCCCTCTGTCTCTCGTTGCTAGTCTCTCCATAGATTGATCTTGGTGGTGCGTAGAAAATTTCGAATTTCTGCTACGTTCCCCAACAGTGGCATCATGAGCTAGGTCTATTGCGTAGATTCTATGCACGAGTAGAACACAAGTTGTTGTGGGCGTTGATTTTGTTCAATATGCTTACCGTTACTGGTCCTATCTTGTTTCGACGGTATTGTGGGATGAAGGGGCCCGGACCGACCTTACACGTACACTTACGTGAGACAGGTTCCACCGACTGACATGCACTTGTTGCATAAGGTGGCTAGCGGGTGCCAATCTCTCCCTCTTTAGTCGGATCGAATTCGATGAAAAGGGTCCTTATGAATGGTAAATAGCAATTGGCATATCACGTTGTGGTTTTGGCGTAGGTAAGAAACATTCTTGCTAGAAACCTATAGCAGCCACGTAAAAACTTGCAACAACAAATAGAGGACATCTAACTTGCTTTTGTAGCATATGTCGTGTGATGTGATATGGCCAAGAAGGATGTGATGAATGAAATATATGAGATGTATGAGATTGATCATATTCTTGTAATAGGAATCACAACTTGCATGTCAATGAGTATGACAACCGGCAAGAGCCATAGGAGCTGTCTTTATTTATTGTATGACCTGCATGTCACTGAATAACGCCATGTAATTACTTTATTTCATTGCTAAACCGTTAGCCATAGTAGTAGACGTAATAAGTTAGTGAGACAACTTCATGGAGACATGATGATGGAGATCATGATGATGGAGATCATGGTGTCATGCCGGTGACGATGATGATCGTGGACCCCGAAGATGGAGATCAAAAGGAGCAAAATGATATTGGCCACATCATGTCACTATTTGATTGCATGTGATGTTTATCATGTTTATGCATCTTATTTGCTTAGAACGACGGTAGTAAATAAGATGATCCCTCATAATAATTTCAAGAAAGTGTTCCCCCTAACTGTGCACCGTTGCGAAAGATTGTTGCTTCAAAGCACCACGTGATGATCGGGTGTGATAGATTCTAACGTTTACATACAACGGGTGTAAGCCAGATTTACACACGCGAAACACTTATGTTGACTTGACGAGCCTAGCATGTACAGACATGGCCTCGGAACACAAGAGACCGAAAGGTCGAGCATGAGTCATATAGTAGATACGATCAACATGAAGATGTTCACCGATGATGACTAGTCCGTCTCACGTGATGATCGGACACGGCCTAGTTGACTCGGATCATGTATCACTTAAGATGACTAGAGGGATGTCTATCTGAGTGGGAGTTCATTAGATGAACTTAGTTATCATGAACATAGTCAAAAGGACTTTGCAAATTCTGTCATAGCTTGCGCTTTCGTTCTACTGTTTTAGATATGTTCCTAGAGAAAATTTAGTTGAAAGATGATAGTAGCAATTATGCGGACTGGGTCTGTAAACTGAGGATTATCCTCATTTCTGCGCAGAAGGCTTATGTCCTTAATGCACCGCTCGGTTTGCTGAACCTCGAACGTCGTCTGTGGATGTTGCGAACATCTGACATGCACGTTTTGATGACTACATGATAGTTCAGTAATGTTAAACGGTTTAGAATTGTGGCGCCGAAGACGTTTTTGAAACGTCGCAGAACATATGGGATGTTCCAAGGGCTGAAATTGGGATTTCAGGCTAGTGCCCACGTCAAGAGGTATGAGACCTCTGACGAGTTTCTTAGCCTACAAACTAAGGGAGAAAAGCTCAATCATTGAGCTTGTACTTAGATTGTCTGGGTACAACAATCACTGAATCGAGTGGGAGTTAATCTTCCAGATGAGATAGTGATGTTTCTCCAAAGTCATTGCCACCAAGCTACTAGAGCTTCGTGATGAACTATAACATATCAGGGATAGATATGATGATACTTGAAATATTTGCGATGTTTGACACCGCGAAAGTAGAAATCAAGAAGGAGCATCAATTGTTGATGGTTATTGAAACCACTAGTTTCAAGAAGGGCAAGCGCAAGGTTGAAACCAAGCCCGAGACTAAGTGCTTCTGTAATGAGGGGAACGGTCACTGAAGCAGGACTACCCTAGATACTTGGTAGATGAGAAGGCTGGCAAGGTCGATAGAAGTATGTTGGATATACATTATATTAATGTGTACTTTACTAGTACTCCTAGTAGTACGAGGGTATTAGATACAGGTTCAGTTGCAAAGTGTTGGTAACTCGAAATAAAAGCTGCGGAATAAACGGATACTAGCTAAAGGTGAGATGACGATATGTGTTGGAAGTGTTTCCAAGCTTGATGTGATCAAGCATCGCATACTCCCTATACCATCGAGATTGGTGTTAAACCTAAATAATTTTTATTTATTGTTTGCGTTGAGCATAGACATGATTGGATTATGTCTATCGCAATACGGTTATTCCTTTAAGGAGAATAATGGTTACTATGCAAATCATACCACATGGGCAAGATGACTGAAAGCCTCGTTTTTTAGCAAGATGGAACAAGAAAGCAACTTGTTGGAGGTAATACATTTTGATGTGTGATGTCCAATGAGTGCTGAGGCACACAGTGGATATCGTTATGTTCTTACTTCACAGATGATTTGAGTAGATGCTAAGTATATCTACTTGATGAAACACGATTCTGAATTATTGAAAGGTTCAAGTAATTTCAGAGTGAAGGTGAAGATCGTCGTGACAAGAAGATAAAGTGTCTATGATATGATCATAGAGATGAATATCTGAGTTGCGAGTTTGGTACACAATTAATACATTGTGGAAATTGTTTCACAACTAATACCACCTGGAACACCATAGTGTGATGGTGTGTCCGAACATCATAGATGCACCCTATTGGATATGGGGCATACCATGATGTCTCTTATCGAATTACCACTATCGTTTATGGGTTAGGCATTAGAGACAACCACATTCACTTTAAATAGGGCACCATGTAATTCCGTTGAGATGACACCGTGTGAACTATGGTTTAGAGAAACCTAAGCTATCATTTCTTAAAAGGTTGGGGCTACGATGCTTATGTGAAAAAGTTTCATGCTGATAAGCTCGATCCCCAAGAGGATAAATGCATCTTCATAGGACACCCAAAACAGTTGGGTATACCTCCTATTTCAGATCCGGAAGCAAAAGTGATTGTTTCTAAAACGGGTCCTTTCTCGAGGAAAAGTTTCTCTCGAAAGAATTGAGTGGGAGGATGGTGGAGACTTGATGAGGTTATTGAACCATCACTTCAACTAGTGCGTAGAAGGGCACAAGAAGTTGTTCCTATGGTGCCTGCACCAATTGAAGTGGAAGCTGATGATAGTGATCATGAAACTTCAGATCAAGTCACTACCAACCCTCGTAGGACGACAAGGATGCGTACTGCTTCAAAGTGGTACGGTAATCCTGTCTTGGAGGTCATGTTGCTAGACAACAATGAACCTACGAGCTATGGAGAAGTGATGGTGGGCCTGGATTCTGACAAATGGCTCGAGGCCATAAAATCCGAGAGAGGATACATGTATGAAAACAAAGTGTAGACTTTGGAAGAACTACTTGATGGTCGTAAGGCTGTTGGGTATAGATGGATTTTAAAAGGAAGACGGACAATGATGGTAAGTATCACCATTAAGAAAGCTCGAATTGTCGTTAAGATGTTTTCTGACAAGTTCAAGGAGTTGACTACGATGAGACTTTCTCACTCGTAGCGAAGCTAAGAGTCTGTTGGAATTATATTAGCAATTACTGCATGATTTATGAAATCTTGCAGATAGGATGTCAAAAAATTGTTTCCTCGACGATATTCTTGAGGAAAGGTTGTATGTGATACAACCAGAAGGTTTCGTCAATCCGGAAAGATGCTGACAAGTACGCAAAGCTCCAACAATCCTTCTAAGGACTGGAGTAAGCATCTCGGAGTTGGAATATACACTTTGATGAAATGATCAAAGATTTTGGGTTTATACAAAGTTTATGAGAAACTTGTATTTCCAAGGAAGTGAGTGGGAGCACTATAGCATTTCTGATGAGTATAAGTTGTTGACATATTGTTGATCGGAAATGATGTAGAATTTCTGGAAAGCATATAGGGTTATTTGAAAAGTGTTTTTCAATGGAAAACCTGGATTAAGCTACTTGAACATTGAGCATCAAGATCTATAAGGATAGATCAAAATCGCTTGATAGTACTTTCAAATGAGTACGCACCGTGACAAGATTTTGAAGGAGTTCAAAATAGATCGGCAAAGAAGGAGTTCTTGGTTGTGTTATAAGGTGTGAGTATTGAGTAAGACTCAAGAACTGACCACGGCAGAAGAGAGAGAAAGGACGAAAGGTCGTCCCCTATGCTTTAGACGTAGGCTCCACAATATGCTATGCTGTGTACCGCACCTAAAGTGTGCCTTGCCATGAGTTAGTCAAGGGGTACAAGTGTGATCCAGGAATGGATCACAAGACAACGGTCAAGGTTATCCTTAGTAACTAGTGACTAAGGAATTTTCTCGATTATGGAGGTGGTAAAAGAGTTCGTCGTAAAGGGTTACGCCGATGCAAACTTTGACACTAATCTGGATGACTCTGAGTAGTAGACCGGATTCATATAGTAGAGCAGTTATTTGGAATAGTTCCAAATAATGCGTGGTAGCTACATCTAGGAGATGACATAGAGATTTGTAAAGCACACACATGGATCTTAAAGATTCAGACCCGTTAACTAATAACCTCTCTCACAAGCGAGATATGATCAAACCCCATGGGTGTGGAATTCATTACAACCACATAGTGATGTGAACTAGATTATTGACTCTAGTACAAGTGGGAGACTGTTGGAAATATGCCCTAGAGGCAATAATAAAATGGTTATTATTGTATTTCCTTTATCATGATAATTGTCTATTGTTCATGCTATAATTGTATTAACTAGAAACCGCAATACATGTGTGAATACATAGACCACAACATGTCCCTAGTGAGCCTCTAGTTGACTAGCTCGTTGATCAATAGATGGTTATGGTTTCCTGACCATGGACATTATATATCATTGATGACGGGATCACATCATTAGGAGGATGATGTGATGGACAAGACCCAATCCTAAGCATAGCACAAGATCGTGTAGTTCGTTTGCTAAAGCTTTTCTAATGTCAAGTATCATTTCATTAGACTATAAGATTGTGCAACTCCCGGATACCGTAGGAATGCTTTGGGTGTGCCAAACGTCACAATGTAACTGGGTGGCTATAAAGGTGCACTACGGGTATCTCCGAAAGTGTCTGTTGGGTTGGCACGTATCGAGACTGGGATTTGTCACTCCGTATGACGGAGAGGTATCTCTGGACCCACTCGGTAATGCATCATCATAGTGAGCTCAATGTGACTAAGTAGTTAGTCACGGGATCATGCATTATGGAACGAGTAAAGTTACTTGCCAGTAACCAGATTGAACGAGGTATTGGGATACCGCGATCGAATCTCGGGCAAGTAACATACCGATTGACAAAGGGAATTACATACGGGATTGCTTGAATCCTTGACATCGTGGTTCATCCGATGAGATCATCGTGGAACATGTGGGAGCCAACATGGTTATCCAGATCCTGCTGTTGGTTATTGACCGGAGAACGTCTCGGTCATGTCTGCATGGTTCCCGAACCCGTAGGGTCTACACACTTAAGGTTCGGTGACACTAGAGTTGTTATGGGAAATAGTATGTGGTTACCGAAAGTTGTTTGGACTTCTGGATGAGATCTCGGACATGACGAGGAGCGCCGGAATGGTCCGGATGTGAAGATCGGTATATTGGACGAAGGGTATTGGAGTCCGAAATTGTTCCGGGGGTACGAGGTGATGACTAGCATGTCCGAAAGGGGTTTCGGAGGCCCCAGCAAGCGTTGGGGGCCTTATGGGCCAAGGAGAGAGGGCACATCAGCCCACTAAGGGGATGAGCGCCCCTCCCACCCCATCTCACATAACCAGGAGAGGTGGTGGCGCCACCCCTAGGGCAGCCGCCCCTCCCGGCTTGGGGGGCAAGTTTCCTAGGGTGTGGGGGCGCCCAAACCCATCTAGGGTTTCCCCTGTGGCCGCCGCCCCTCCCCTAAGGAACCCTAGGGCGCCTCCCCCTCCTCCCTTCACCCTTTATATAGTGAGGGAGAGAGAGGGCAGCCACACCCTTCCCCTGGCGCAGCCCTCTCCTTCCTCCAACACCTCCTCCTCCTCCGTAGTGCTTGGCGAAGCCCTGCCGGAGAACCACAAGCTCCATCACCACCATGGCATCGTGCTGTCCGAGTTCTCCCTCAACTTCTCCTCTCCCCTTGCTGGATCAAGAAGGAGGAGACTTCCCGGGGCTGTACGTGTGTTGAAATCGGAGGCACCGTTGTTCGGTGCTTAGATCGGATTCGGCAGCGATCTGAATCGCTTTGCGAACGACTCCACCGACCGCGTTCTTGTAATGCTTCCGCTTAGCGATCTTCAAGGGTATGAAGATGCACTCCCTCTCTCTCTTGTTGCTAGTCTCTCCATAGATTGATCTGGGTGATGCGTAGGAAATTTTGAATTTCTGCTACGTTCCCCAACACCCGGTAGTTGAGAGGATTTCATCCGCGAAAACCGGTTTGAATGAAGCTTTTACGAGTCTACTGAGAGGCTTTGAGGTACGCAAAAAGTGTATCTTTGATGTTTCCGCACATGCTAAGTGTGCTCTATATAGATAGTAGCCCCTTAGACTCTGGTTGCCATCAACATGGCGTACAGAGGATCATAATCTCTATTAATAATCGCGCTGCTTTATGTGCAGGTGGCTGAGGGTTCGGCAGCCGACCGATCTGCTGATGTTGCCGAACTAAAGTGGCAGCTAGACGTGGCTGATGCCGACATCACGCTTGTTAACAAGCGGCTGGACGAGGACCAGGGTATGTATATTCGGCTTGTCAGCAAATCCTTTAAGAAGAGCATGATTCTAGTATCTATAATATGATGTTACTGCATATGGAGCTGCTGCCGTGGAGACCCTTCGGGTGGAGCTTGCCCGAGCCAAGGAGCAATCCCGGATAAGTGATGCGGCTGCTCTGAAGACGGTCGAGGAGTTAAGAGCCGAACAGGCTACTCATCACCGGAGCGAAGAAAAGATAGCTCAGATGGCTACTGAGCTGGAAGATGTTGCCAACCGCCGCGAGCTCCTTGAAAAGCAAAATCAAGCAAAAGCAGCTGACCAGAAGAAGGCCCTAGAGGCAGCCAAGGAAACCCGCTCTGAAATGAGGGGGATGAGGGAGCAGCTTCATGAAGCCGGAGATATCGTGGATGGAAAGCCCTATCTGTTGCGGATGAAATTCGGAGATCCGAAGTATGCCCCTCTGGATCAATTGTGGAGTCCGGCGGACGCATATGCGGACCTGGCAAAGAGTGTTGCTGATGCATCCAAGGTTTACAAAGATCGGAAGGACCATAAGGCTGAGAGGTTATTCTGGTCACAGTTCAGTGCCCCGACGCGTCCGCTGCCATTAAATGAAAAGATGGCCGCATGGGCCGAACTCCACAGGTTGTCCGGGCTTGCTATGAGGTCTGTCGTGGATCATCTTTGGCCACAAGGGCCAAGGCCGGACAGCTATTTTGGATTATTGAACAATTCCTTGGTGGTGTGTTGCATATCGACGTTGTGAAGAGGTCAGCGTGCATAGAGGGTGCGCGGATGGCTCTTGCCCATGTTAAAACGTACTGGGCTAGGATGGAAGCCACCACTGTTGCAACCCGAAGCGCGGCAAACGTCAGGACCCGGCCGAGCACTATTTCAAAGAAGTCTTAGAAGGCGCCCGTTTAATAGAGGCTCAGTGCTCGAAGAGTGCCATGTTCGAATGACATGTATCGCGATTGTAAAGACAATGCTATTTTTATTATAAAGGCTGTTTTTTATACTTTTCCCCGAAAGTATTATAATGCCTCGTGTGCGACCGTTTATGTATATATATATCCTGAAAGTTTGCAGTCGTCGGCTTCAGTCCCCATGCACATAATGCGGGGGTGTTCGATAAAACGCGTAGTCACATTTGATCCAACGTATTGGTCCATTAAGGAGGTGATAGCGCGGCGAACCAGGCAATCAGACTATATAGATTTAACACTTTCACTTAGCCATAGGAGTTTGACAGTGGGGCTACTATATAGCCCCTGGTACTTTCGCATTCAGCCGAATATGGTGTGCGTATGTACGTGACTGGGAAACCGGTCCTTCGTTAATGCGAAGGAATCGTGAAGATTTCGTTGGGTCATTGAGTGGTTGACCAGTCTCGCGCTGTGTCATGACAGTCAGCTTTCGGCTTTCTCTACTGAGGAGCTCATCCGGGTGAACCGGTGCACAATCGCAGTAGTTCTCCCGATGCCGCCTTAGCCGATAGAACGGAATGTAAGGTAGCAAAACACGGGAGCCGGGTAAACCCAACATTTGACCAAAGACATGATTCGGAGCTGATGCATATAAGGCCAAACTCGCGACGCCGAACACTCCCTAAGGTATTCGGACTCTATAATGTATGTTGGGCTGAATAACGCCCTTAACAATGAGCCTTGAGTTTCCAGGTATGAGCAGTAGTCTGGTGCGACAGAAATGCCGAAAACGCCAGTATGCCTCCCGGTTGTATAAAATTATCGGAGGGGAAGAAGCAACAGGAGATGTTAAAAATGTTTACGCAGGGTCTTAATCTAAAGAAAAACCTTTGTGCGGGGCCCTGCTGCACATCTGCGCCTTTATCTCCGTTGTGCCATATCCTGGAAGGGTGTAGCACGATGATCATCTGTAAAAGAAAAAACCCAGGTGAAAGACTTCGTGCGAGGTGTTCGTTAATCTGAATGAATCATGAGAATGCAATATGCTATTTTTATTGATAGGGTTGAGCCTAACTACGGGCTCTTTTTGCGAGCAGCCCCTAGCATCTTTTGTGGGGAAATCCCAACTAGGTGGAGTGCCGGACTCGTCTAACCGTGTCCGTGGTCTTGACGACCATCCATTAGTCCTAGTTGGAGGGACCGCTTAGTGTTCGGCTGCTAGAGCCGCCACATATTCTTCCGCGCATAAGGAACGCTCCGTGTTTCCGCTAACTGTGATGATGTCGGGTGGATCGGGCATCTTAAGTTTGAGGTAGGCGTAATGCGGTACTGCTTAAAACGAGCGATGACCATTCGTCCGAGTAGTGCGTGATAGCCGCTCCGGAATGGAGCGATGTCGAAGGTTAATTCCTCACTTCTGAAGTTGTCGGGGGAACCAAATACAACCTCTAGTACTAGAGAGCCCGTACAGTGGGCCTCCATGCCTAGTATTACTCCTTTAAAGGTAGTGTTACTAAGGCTGATCCTTGAAGGGTCTATCCCCATTTTGCGGACAATGTCCTGATATATCAGGTTGAGACTACTGCCGCTGTCCATGAGGACTCGTGTGAGATGGTATCCGTCAATTATTGGGTCGAGCACCAAGGCGGCCGATCCTCCGTGCCGGACACTAGTTGGATGGTCCCTGCGATCGAAGGTGATTGGGCAGGCCGACCAGGGATTAAATGTGGAGGCAATGGGCTCAACAGTGTATACGTCTCTGAGTGCGCGTTTGCGCGCTCTCTTTGGAATGTGAGTTATGTAAATCATATTTACTGTTTTGACTTCTGGTGGGAATTTTTTCTGTCCTCCGGTGTTCGGCTGACGAGGCTCATCCTCGTCCTTGCTTGGCGTCTCCCTCCCCTTTTGTTCGGCGTTCAGCTTTTCGGCCTATTTGAAAACCCAACACTCTCTGTGGGTGTGGTTTGCAGGCTTTTTGGGGGGTGCCGTGAATCTGACACAATTTGTCTAGAATCTTGTTCAGGCAGGACAGTCCATCTCTGCTGCCTTTAAAAGGCTTATTCCGTTGACCAGGTCGAGAGCCCTTGAATCCGACATTGACTGTCATACTCTCTGGGCTGACAGTATTGTTTCGACGCTGGTTTTTGTTGTGTCGCGGCTTCCCATTGTCGTCCCTGACTTCGGATGTGCTTGGGTCGCTAGTGCCGCTACGGGCCAGCCAGTTGTCCTCGCCCACGCAAAAGCGGGTCATAAGGCTTGTTAAGGCTGCCATCGTCCTCGACTTTTCTTGGCCAAGGTGTCTGGTAAGCCATTCTTCCCGGATACTGTGTTTGAAGGCCGCTAAAGCCTCGGCGTCCGGGTAGTCGACTATTTGGTTTTTCTTAGTAAGAAACTTGTTCTAGAGCTTTCGGGCTAACTCTCTGGGCTGTTGAATTATATGACTTAGGTCGTCAGCGTCTGGAGGCCGGACATAAGTCCCTTGAAAATTGGCCCTGAAAGCGTCCTCGAGCTCTTCCCAACTTCCAATTGAGTTTTCGGGAAGGCTTTTCAACCAGTGCCCAGCTCGTACCTTTAATTTGAGGGGTAGATATTTGATGGCGTGGAGATCGTCTCCGCGAGCCATATGGATATGAAGGATAAAGTCCTCGATCCAGACCCCAGGGTCTGTAGTTCTGTCGTATGCCTCTATATTCACGGGTTTAAATCCTTCCGGAAATTCATCATCTAGCACCTCATCGGTGAAGCACAGGGGGTGTGCAGCACCCCTGTATCTGGTTGTGTCGTGGCATGCTGTCAACTGCTGTTGTGTTCGGTTCTGATTCCAGGCTGGTATTCGAACGATGTGATCGTTTCGGTAGTTCTGATCCTGTGCTAGAGCGCGCTTCCTAGATCCGTAGATGGATCTGGCCATACCGGACTTTCTGTCTAGGAGCTCACATAAATCGTGTGCTGACTTGTGGGCGGCATCATTAGCCGTCTTGTCACGGCCACGGGGCGGTCGGTCTGGTTGATCGGTTGTTTTCGGTTGGGTGGGCTCTACGGCCTCGTCGTCGAATTCGGGCAGCAGCTTGCGCTTTGGATAGCTCTTTGTGTGGCGATTGTCGCCGTATTTTTCTGCAGTGCCGAGCACTTTGTTCCTCCTGTGGTTGAGTGTATCCTACACGGCCATAAGCCTTTGCTTCTGCTTCTTTAGGCTCCTCGCGGTGGTGATAAGCCTTCTATGGAGATTCTCTTGTTCCAAGAGTTTTTCTGGGATGATGAGTGCATCATCGTCCGGGCTGTTGTCCTCTCCGGAGACAGGTTGTTGAATTTTACCCTCGGGATCGGCGTTGTCTAACGTCGGCTCCGGACTGTTTTCACCGTCCCCTGGCTCATCCTGCTCCATCCCTGGGTCCATGGGGTCGTCATTTCTTTTGGAATCAACCGGGGTATAATTATTTTTTGCGCTGTTGTCGCTGTTTTTACCGTGGTGGGATTTAGAGCGGCATCTACGGCGCCGCTTTGGTGGCTTATCAATGGGATTATCCTTCGTTGTATCATCACCATCGTCTTCTTTTGGTGTGTCCACCATGTATATATCGTATGATGAGGTGGCAGTCCAGCGCCCAGTGTGCGGTGGTTCCTGTTCTTCTCCTGTGTCGTCATAAATGCCATCGATGTCTTCGGAGTTGAAATCAAGTGTGTTGGTTAAGTCATCGACAGTGGCTCTGAAGTGGGTGGTGGGTGGGGAACAAATTTCTTCGTCGTCCGCTTCCCACTAGAGCCGGACATAGTTCGGCCAAGAATCTTCTGACAAGGACAGAGACCTTAATGAGTTCAGCACATCACCCAATGGTGAGTGGTCAAAAATATCTGCGGCGATGAACTCCATGATGATTGCCCAATCTGATTTGAGAGGCACGGACGCATGCGGTTCGGATCCTACAACCGGGGAAGAGTTCGGGGGTCCGATGACACCAACCTCACAGGAGGCGGGTTCGGTGTTCGGCTCGGACGCCGATGAGTGTACGGCCTCCGTGGCGGGGTCCATCCACCCGTCCTCGGAAGGAGCGATCTGCTCCGGATTGATTCCCGACGCCAACGTGGGTGTGAACTCCCGAATACTGTCCGACGATAGATCAAGGTCATGTCCGTCGTGATTGTTCAGCGCACCCGTCGTGGATGTCGGCAGTATAGTTTAAGCTTCCAAACCTGAACTAACGACCAGGGGCATAGCTATCGATCTTCTCTAGATGGCCAAACGAGTTGGCCCGCAGTACGAAGCCACCAAATACGGAGATCTGTCCGGGGAGGAAAACCTCCTCCTGGACCGCGTCGTTGAAGATGATCGAAGGGGCCATCAAGCCTTACAGCGACGACACAGTGGAACTCTCAATGAAAGCACGAATGTCGGTGTCTAAACCGGCGGATCTCTGGTAGGGGGTCCCGAGCTATGCGTCTAAGGCTAATGGTAACAAGAAGCAGGGGACACGATGTTTTACCCAGGTTCGGGCCCTCTCGATGGAGGTAATACCCTACTTCCTTCTTGATTGATCTTGATGATATGAGTATTACAAGAGTTGATCTACCATGAGATCGTAGAGGCCAAACCCTAGAAGCTAGCCTATGATTATGATTGTTCTTGTCCTACGAACTAAACCCTCCGGTTTATATAGACACCGGAGGGGGCTAGGGTTACACAGAGTCGGTTACAGAGAAAGAAATCTACACATACGAATATCCAATCTTTAATCTTGTATCTTCATAGTCCAACAATCCGGCCAAAGTATATAGTCCGGTTGTCCGAGGACCCCTTAATCCAGGACTCCCTTAGTCGTGCTTGGCTCCCATGCGAGCAAGGACATCCGCCACTTGATTACTTTCTCGAGCCATATGATGAAATTCAAGCCCATCGAACCGAGCCAACATTTTGAAAACGGCGTTACAGTAAACCGCCATCTTCGAATCTTTAGCATCGAAATCTCCATTTATTTGAGATATTGTGAGGTTTGAATCCCTGCGCACTTCCAGGCGTTGTACGCCCATGGAGACAGCCATCCGAAGACCATGCAATAAGGCCTCATATTCGGCTGCATTGTTGGAGTCTGTGTATAATATTTGGTGTACGTACTAAACTGTATCTCCAGTGGGGGATGTTAGGACAACGCCTGCTCCTAAGCCCACCAGCATTTTGGAGCCGTCGAAGTGCATGACCCAGTTGGAATATGTGACGTACTCCTTAGGGAGCTTGGCCTCTGTCCATCCGGCGAAGAAGTCGGCCAGTACTTGGGATTTAATGGCCCGGCGTGGTCTGTATGTTATGTCAAATGGGAGGAGCTCAATGGCCCACTTGGCAATCCGGCCCATGGCCTTGTAGTTGTTTATTATGTCACTGAGTGGTACTTCGGAGGCCACCGTGATTGAGCACTCTTGAAAGTAGTGTCGTAGCATACGAGATGCCATTAAGACCGCGTATGCTATTTTTTGGTAATGAGGGTACAGGGTTTGCATGGTGTGAGGACAGTGTACACGTAGTATACCGGCTTCTGAAGCGGGAATTTGTGTCCGTCCTCTTCTCATTCAACAACGAGCACCACACTCACAACTTGGTGTGTTGCCGATATGTATAATAACATGGGTTCGCCAACGTTCGGTGCGGCCAGGATTGGGTTGCTCACTAAAAGAGCCTTTATTTCTTCCAGTCAGTCTGTTTCCGCGTCAGTCCACTCGAAGTGATCAGTGCGTCTGTAATGCCCCGGATACAAGTTTCCATATTCATAACTCTGACTCTTGCCATTTCTGGTGATGTGATTTATTATTTCCTCCGCGGTTAGGTTTTGTCTACTGTTTTGCATTTTGTTCTTGTTATGCATCTCATCTCATAGCATCATACGCATTGCATCGGCATCGTTTTCATAAAACTTGCATCCATTCGTGTTCCGTCGGTTCTCTCCGTTGTCCGTTCTGAGCCCGACCACACTCGCACGCACCCACGGCACCTCCGAAATATTACTTTATAAGTGGCATAAAATGTTCTCGGAATGGGCTGCAACTTGTCATGCGGTCTTATTATAGTGTAGACAGGCCGCCTGCCAAATTTCGTCGCATTCGGAGTCCGTTTGACTGCCCAACCGTTATATTTATAACCGCGATATAGTCGGTTTAATCGTCAGACGTTTCGGTCTACGAAACTGCCACCGGGACGCACCTCTCTTTCTCTCCTCTTCTCACAGCCCACCTAGCCATCCATACCCCCCCTCGCGTCTGGAGCCGCCAGATTGAGATCAGAGGGTCCGAAACCCCTCCTAACCCCTCAAACCCTAGCCCTACCTATATAAGGAAGCCTCCCCTTCCATTTTTGGCAGCAGCCAACCCCCTCCTCAAAATCCGCGCCTCCCAGCCGCAGCCACGCCTCCTCCTCGGAATCAGCGCCGCCGCCACCTCCATTTCCGCGCCCATCCAGCCTCCCTCCGCCACTTGGCGCCGTCCTAGTGGCCGCGCCGCCACCTGCGCTGCCGCAACCGCCAGCCTCCTCCACTCCCCGTGTGCCACGTCGCCCTGGCCTCCTCCCACCTCTCCGCGGCTCTCCCGGCCCGCATCAGGCCCGCCCGGGCCCCGATCTGGGCCTGGAGGAGCCTGCGCGCCCCACTGCATGGAGTCACGCTCCTGCAACCGCTCGAGGGGAGGAGCCCCTCGATCTAGCGCCGCCGCCTAGCGCCGCCATCCATCTCCGCCGCTGGTCGCCTCCCTCGCCGCCGGCTGGAGCCTTGCTGCTGTCCTGCCAGGTCGCTGTCTCGCCCTCACCGTCTCCTCCTTCCTCCCCGTCTCACTTTCCCTCTCTCACCCGCGGCCATGGCTGCTCCCCTCTGCGGGAACCCCGCCGCCGCCGTGTTGCTCGACCTCGCCGCCGGCCATGTGGGGCGCGTCGACCTCACCTGGGACCAGATCCGGCGCCCCCACGCCCGGATCCGTCCATTCCCACCGATCTCCCCCGAATCCGGCGAGCTTCCCTGCCGCCGCCATCCATGGCCTCCTCGCCGGTGCCCTGCTCTGCGTGGGCCACATGGGCCCCGCAAGCCGCCATCTGCCCCGGCCCGCGTCGCCTCTCTGCCGGCCTCCCCAGCCCACCAGAGCCGGCCTGCCAGGCCTCCTCCACCGACCTGGGCCAAGGCCCATGGTGAGCTGCCTCCCCCAGCCCCTCTTTGTTGGCCCAGTCCGCCCAGATTCGGCCCATGTTGTTTTTTTCATACGCTGCGAATTTAGCTAATTTCCAGAGACTGCAGTTTTGCAGAAAACCCCCTATTCTTCATGCATTTAATAACTCATTAATCATGCATCGGATTAAAATAATTTATATATGTAAAATGCCTAGAATTTCGTGTAGATTAATAATATGTCATTTTCATCCCATGTTAAAATGTTTAAAATGTTGTTTGTGTTAATTTGCTTAAATTCCATGTTAAAATGATTTATTTCATAACTAATTAACCGTAGCTCCGATTTTAATAAACTTTATATGTAAATGGGGTGGAAAAATGCCTAGTTTAACATGGTCCACTTTATTTTCCTGTTTAACAACTCTAAAATTATGTAATAGGCAGAACAGTACCAAATTCATAATTTGCATATGGGGATTTTCCGGAATTGTTGTTTTGTGTTTCCGGCCTCATTTAAACTTGCCTAGATAGGTAGTTTCATTATGTTTCACCTCTTGCCATGTTTAACAACATTTAATATTGTTGGGTACAAAACCGAGATCAAACTAAATAATTTCTTGTGGTGTTTTGTCAATATGCAACTCGTTGCATATTGAGCTCCATTTAACTTGTAGTATTGTTTGTTGCAAATTGCCATGCCATGCCTCATTAAACCGGACATGCATCATACTTGTTTGTGCATCATGCCATGTTTATGCTTGTGCATTTACCATGTTGTTTGTTTTTTTCCGGTGTTGCTTCTTAGTTCCGGTAATGTTGCGATTGTGAGGATTCGTTCGACTACGTCCGCTTGTCTTCTTCATGGACTCGTTCTTCTTCCTAGCGGGATCTCAGGCAAGATGACCGCTACCCTGGATCTCACTACTATCATTGCTATGCTAGTTGCTTCATTCTATCGCTATGCTGCGCTACCTATCACATGTTTATCAAGCCATCCCAAATTGCCATGAACCTTTAACCTTTGACACCTTTCCTATGCAAACCATTGTTTGGCTATGTTACCGCTTTGCTCAGCCCTCTTATAGCATTGCTAGTTGCAGGTGAAGTTGAAGATTGCTCCATGGTGGACAGGATTTTGGTTGGGATATCACAATATCTCTTATATTATTAATGCATCTATATACTTGGTAAAGGGTGGAAGACTCGGCCTTTTTCCTAGTGTTTTGTTCCACTCTTGCCGCCCTAGTTTCCGTCATACCGGTGTTATGTTCCCGGATTTTGCGTTCCTTACGCGGTCGGGTGATTTATGGGACCCCCTTGACAGTTTGCTTTGAATAAAACTCCTCCAGCAAGGCCCAACCTTGGTTTTACCATTTGCCTCACCACCACCTACCTTTTCCCTTGGGAGTCGCTCTCTTGAGGGTCATCTTTATTTTAGCCCCCCCCCCCGGGGCCAGTGCTTGTCTAAGTGTTGGTCCGAACCGAGTAGACTGCGGGGCCACCTCGGGGCAACTCGAGGGCTGGTTTTACTCGTAGGATGTCTCATCCGGTGTTGCCCTGAGAACGAGATATGTGCAGCTCCTATCGGGATTGTCGGCGCATCGGGCGGCTTTGCTGGTCTTGTTTTACCATTGTTGAAATGTCTTGTAAACCGAGATTCCGAGTCTGATCGGGTCTTCCTGGGAGAAGGTCTATTCCTTCGTTGATCGCGAGAGCTTGTCATGGGCTATGTTGGGACACCCCTGCAGGGTATAATCTTTCGAAAGCCGTGCCTGCAGTTATAGGCAGATGGGAATTTGTTAATGTCCGGTTGTAGATAACTTGACACCAGATCCGAATTAAAACGCATCAACCGCGTGTGTAGCCGTGATGGTCTCTTCTCGGCGGAGTCCGGAAAGTGAACACGGTTTCTGGGTTATGCTTGACGTAGGTAGGAGTTCAGGATAACTTCTTGATCATTGATAGCTTCACAACCGTTCCTTTTGCTCTCTTCTCGCTCTTATTTGCGTATGTTAGCCACCATACTTGCTTAGTCGTTGCTGCAGCCTCACCACTTTACCCCTTCCTTTCCCTTTAAGCTTTGCTAGTCTTGATACCCATGGTAATGGGATTGCTGAGTCCTCGTGGCTCACAGATTACTACAACAACAGTTGCAGGTACAGGTTTATGCGATGATCATGACGCGAGAGCGATGCTTGCTTGCGTTGAGTTCTTCTTCTGCTTCTTCTTCGATCAGGGGATAGGTTCCAGGTCGGCGGCCTGGGCTAGCAGGGTGGATGTCGTTTGAGTTTCTGTTTATGTTTCATCCGTAGTCGGATGTTGCTCTTATGTATTGTGATGATGTATTCGTGTGGCATTGTATGCCTTATGTATGTATCCCCATCTATTATGTAATGTGATGTAATGATATCCACCTTGCAAAAGTATTTCAATATGCGGGTCTATCCTTGGTGGGACCTTCGAGTTCCTTTTGGATAGGGTCGCATATTGGGCGTGACAAGTTGGTATTAGAGCCTCGACCGACCCTAGGAGCCCCCTTGATTGTTGGCCGTTGTTGAGTCTAGAAGAAAACTATTTTGAGTCTTAGGATTATATATATCGGAGAGTAGGATTCTTTTTACTCCTCAGCCCCCTTCGTCGCTCTGGTGAGGTCTCTTGACGTAGATGTTTTGACTTTCCTCTCCTCAAATTTCACTAAAATAAATTTAGGATCACGCGGGTATCTTGGAATCGTTTCGATGGTTTTGTGACGAGAACATTGTTCTTGGTGCCTCCTGTCTATTTATGTGGCATTGACCCGGGGAGTCGAGCTCCGAGGTGTTGTCGTCACAATTTTATCGTTGCAGTTCTGGAATACCTGAGTTTTGCCGACATCGAAAATCTCTTTTATGCAGTTGTTGGTGAGATAACCTCGACATCACCCAGTACTGGGGACTTCGGGAGTATTGCCATAACTCGTATAACGGATGCTTTTCGAAGGTTGAGGTACACGATTTCTGAAGGTTTCTTGGTTATGTGTTGACGGATGGGTACAGCTGGATGTAGGTATTGTTAGTTTGGGTGAGATATATTGCTTCCCCTGTATCCCCAACACCAGATTGCATAACCAGAAAGTTTCGGGAGTTTTATAGGTGGGAATTCAAGTAGCTCCTAGAATATCTTTTCGACAGATGCATGATATGAGATTGGGGTTCGACGTCTAGTGGTCCGCCTTTCCACGGTCGTTTTTACAGTGGTCTGGTTGTGTCTTAAAGAACCCTTGGCTATGCTGGTTCGGGGACACTTCGTATGTCATGTGCACTGCCTTGTACATGATGGTGCTGTACACTCAAGCCTGTGTGGGCCCCACCATGAAAACTTCGGACGAAATCTCTATCATATGTTTGTTCTGGCTTATTCTGCAAGCCAAATACCTTGTTTGTTTTATTTGTGGTATTCGAGTTGCTTCGAAGTCAAATGTTGAATCCATACCTTTCCTAAATGGTGTTCTCATATTTCTATGGGAGTGCTAATCCTTCTTGATCATTGAGGTTGTCATGTTAATTCTTTTCCAACCAGCGTGCTTCTTTTCAAGTGGATCCAATCATTTCAATATTTGCGAGATCAATTCTAAGTTTTCTCAACGGTGTTTCTTCCATTCGTCCCAAGTTGCCTTTATTTTCCCCGCCCTCCCACCCTTTTTCTTCAAGGACCCAGATTTCTTAATCAAGTATCCATTTATTCATGTGAAGTCTCTTCACTCTTTTCAATCAATGTTTTGATCCGGTGATCCCTCGTGAAGATGCTCACGAGCTTCAAGTTCGTCATTCTTCATTCTCGTATTCTTCTCCGGTGGATTAATTTCAACCTTTCAGTGTTGATCATATTCCTTTCCTCGTGTCAAATGCTTTTTCATACCGGTGCACCTCTTAATCTTTCACTTCTCGCTATTCATTTGTTCTGGAGTGCTGAAGATATCTCAGAAGACTTGTGTTTCCATTCCCTATCTGTTCAAGTTATTTTGAGGTTGTTATCTCACTCAAGCCATTTAATTCAATCGGTGCAATCCCCCCTTTCAATCAATTGTTCAACGGTGTATCTTTTAGTGGGCCCTAACCCACAGGTCTTTTTCCAGGATCTTACCTGACTCTTCTAATTCTCCCGGAGTTATTCTCAAATTCTTTTCAAATGTGACGTAAGAATGGATTTCATCAGTCACATGCCTTTTCCAAGATCGATTTCAAATCATTTCATTGTTGGCTCAACCTCTTCGCTTGTCATCATTGTTGGATCTTACCTGACTCTTCTAATTCTCCCGGAGTATCTCAGTAATTTTGCTGGTGTTCCTCGTCGTCATTCTCAACATTTGAAGACCGAAGAAGAGTTCCTCTTAAATCTTGCTCCATTCTCTTCAAGATTCATGGTTCTAGCTTCATGCCATCCTCTCATAATTGTTTTCGATTGTCATAATTCTTTTCTTACCATCCGGAGCATTTCATGAGTTGTTTCCATTTCTTTCCTCCGAAGGTCATCATGTCATAATTCTTCATCCTCACATTTCAGCTCTCGTTATCCAAATCTTACCGGTGCATTGCTCAAGTATTCTCTAATCAGCTCGTGATCTCTTTGTTCTCTTGTATCAAATTCCCTCAAGTATCTTCATTCGTTTTCCAATTCTTCCCGGTGTTTCTTTATCTTTTCTTCGTTCATTTTCAATTCTTACGGTGGTTCGTTCAAGATTCCTCTTCCTTTGTTATCATATCAATTCATTCATTGTTAACAAATCCAATCGGTGGTTCCATCAATACCTTCTCAGGTTTATGCTATATCTCTCTTAATTCTTTCAATGGGAATAAGTAGTATGCCAAATCCGTTGCTTGTCATCAATCTAAATTGGTGAAGGATATGCATGACATAAATCTTATTCTTATTTTCCTCGAGGTGACTCAATTCTTTTTACGGAGATTATTCATGATGAATAAATTCTTGATTACAAGTGATTCATCTTTCTTTCCGGAGTTGGTCATCATATCACATTCTCGGTTCGAGAGGCTTCATCTTTTCTTTTTCGGAGTTCCAAGTTTTCCGCATTATCTCGTCGCGAAGCTCCATCTAAATCATTGCAAGGCTAAAACCTTGTGTTTTCAACTTCTCTTTCTTTCTATCACCCTTTCATTACCGGAGTTCTTCATGGAGGCTCTACATGATGGTTCGTCAAGGATTCTTTTCATTCTTCAATTGTTCTTCAAGATTTCTCTTGAAGTTATGATCCGCCAAGCTTTACTCTAAAGTAAACATGGTGCTCAACACATGTTTTGTTTTGGGGAGTTCAAGCATTCTTCATCTTGCATTTCGAAGTGCAATTCGTTCTACCTTATCATTTGAGGTGTTGTTATGTCACTCTTGACAATTTCCTTCATGTTTCATGATTCATATTGTTGTCAAGAATGAGGTATTTTAAATCCATCAATCTCTTTGTTGGAGTTATCTTGTGTCATATTTCACCTAAAGCCTTCCCTAAGGAATGTTGCTATAGTGGTGATTATCAATGGTCCAAGTTATCTCTCAATCATCTCGGTGGAAGAAGTTATTCATCTCGTTGGTGTTATCATTTCTATTATTTGTTTCCGTACTGGTAGAATTTCGCCTCAATTGTGAGAAGTTTTCCATAAGCCCACTACAAACTTGTGCTTTTCGTTGTTGATTTTGCAACAACTCCGTTCAATTCTTCTTTACAAAGATGCTTTCCAAGCTCATTTGTGGCAGAAGTTGGCATTTTCTTCTCCATTCTTTTATTTCAATGATCTATCTTCTATTCTTTCTTCCGGAGTCATTGTGATGTTGCTCTTTTCACTCATCATCTTGCTTTGGCAAGATCATGTTCTTCTCCTTGCTTCTCCATTTAACCGGAGTGTTGTGTCATCTCTTCAAGCTCTTTCATCTTATCAAGTTTTGCCTCTCTTTTGAACCTGAGTGCTGTCTGAAATCCTTCTTACCCATTGTGCCATTTTTCAACAGTTCCGGAGGCAGTGTGTTGTTGATTTCATCAAGTATCCTCTCATCTTGTCAAGTTCATGTTCAATTTCTTCCATTTACAGTCGGAGTGCTGTCAAAATTATATCATTCTTATTCATTCTTATCTCGTTTCAACCAGAGTGGTTTCAATTCCTTCTTGTCCATTGTACTCGTTATTCATAGATTTGCAACCTCCAAGGTTCACATGGTGTTCCTTCTTTCTATTCTCTACCACAGTGCTCTCAATTGTGTCCAACTCTGTTGTGTTCTCTCTTTCAACTTTTCAACCTCTCAAGGTTCGTGGTTTCACTCATTGGTCGAAGAAGCAACTTAGTTTGCCTCTTCTCTTCCTCTTCCTTTTCCCTCCGGTGCCATCCTAGATCTCGGGACGAGATCCTCTCGTAGTGGTGGAGTGTTGTAACACCCCGGATACAACTTTCCATATTCATAACTCCGACTCTTGCCATTTCCGGTGATGTGATTTATTATTTCCTCCGCGGTTGGGTTTTGTCTGCTGTTTTGCATTTTGTTCTTGTTATGCATCTCATCTAATAGCATCATGCGCATTGCATCGGCATCATTTTCATAAAACTTGCATCCGTTCGTGTTCCGCCGGTTCCCTCCGTTCTCCGTTCTGAGCCCGACCACACTCGCACGCGCCCGCGGCACCTCCGAAATATTATTTTATAAGTGGCATAAAATGTTCTCGGAATGGGTTGCAACTTGTCATGCGGTCTTATTATAGTGTAGACAGGCCGCCTGCCAAATTTCGTCGCATTCGAAGTCCGTTTGACTGCCCAACCGTTATATTTATAACCACGATATAGTCGGTTTAATCGTCGGACGTTTCGGTCTAGGAAACTGCCACCGGGCCGCACCTCTCTTTCTCTCCTCTTCTCACGGCCCACCTAGCCATCCATACCCCCCTCGCGTCTGGAGCCGCCAGATGGAGATCAGAGGGTCCGAAACCCCTCCTAACCCCTCAAACCCTAGCCCTACCTATATAAGGAAGCCTCCCCTTCCATTTTTGGCAGCAGCCAACCCCCTCCTCAAAATCCGCGCCTCCCAGCCGCAGCCACGCCTCCTCCTCGGAATCAGCGCCGCCGCCACCTCCATTTCCGCGCCCGTCTAGCCTCCCTCCGCCACTTGGCGCCGTCCTAGTGGCCGCGCCGCCACCTGCGCCGCCGCAACCGCCAGCCTCCTCCACTCCCCGTGTGCCACGTCGCCCCGGCCTCCTCCCACCTCTCCGCGGCTCTCCCGGCATGCATCAGGCCCGCCCGGGCCCCGATCTGGGCCTGGAGGAGCCTGCGCGCCCCGCCGCGTGGAGTCGCGCTCCTGCAACCGCTCGAGGGGAGGAGCCCCTCGATCTAGCGCCGCCGCCTAGCGCCGCCGTCCATCTCCGCCGCTGGTCGCCTCCCTCGCCGCCGGCTGGAGCCTTGCCGCTGTCCTGCCAGGTCGCTGTCTCGCCCTCACCGTCTCCTCCTTCCTCCCCGTCTCACTTTCCCTCTCTCACCCGCGGCCATGGCTGCTCCCCTCTGCAGGAACCCCGCCGCCGCCGTGTTGCTCGACCTCGCCACCGGCCATGTGGGGCGCGTCGACCTCACCTGGGACCAGATCCGGCGCCCCCACGCCCGGATCCGTCCATTCCCGCCGATCTCCCCCGAATTCGGCGAGCTTCCCTGCCGCCGCCGTCCATGGCCTCCTCGCTGGCGCCCTGCTCCACCTCCTGCTCGGGACCGCGCGCCCGAGCGCATTGGCCGCGTGGGCCACGTGGGCCCCGCAAGCCGCCATCAGCCCCGGCCCGCGTCGCCTCCCTGCCGGCCTCCCCAGCCCACCAGAGCCGGCCTGCCAGGCCTCCTCCACCGACCTGGGCCAAGGCCCATGGTGAGCTGCCTCCCCCAGCCCCTCTCTGTTGGCCCAGTCCGCCAAGATTTGGCCCATGTTTTTTTTTCATACGCTGCGAATTTAGCTAATTTCCAGAGACTGCAGTTTTGCAGAAAACCCCCTGTTCTTCATGCATTTAATAACTCATTAATCGTGCATCGAATTAAAATAATTTATATATGTAAAATGCCTAGAATTTCGTGTAGATTAATAATATGTCATTTTCATCCCATGTTAAAATGTTTAAAATGATGTTTGTGTTAATTTGCTTAAATGCCATGTTAAAATGATTTATTTCATAACTAAATAACCGTAGCTCCGATTTTAATAAACTTTATATGTAAATGGGGTGGAAAATGCCTAGTTTAACATGGTCCACTTTATTTTCCTGTTTAACAACTCTAAAATTATGTAATAGGCAGAACCGTACCAAATTCATAATTTGCATATGGGGATTTTCCGGAATTGTTGTTTTGTGTTTCCGGCCTCATTTAAACTTGCCTAGATAGGTAGTTTCATTATGTTTCACCTCTTGCCATGTTTAACAACATTTAATATTGTTGGGTACAAAACCGAGATCAAACTAAATAATTGCTTGTGGTGTTTTGTCAATATGCAACTCGTTGCATATTGAGCTCCATTTAACTTGTAGTATTGTTTGTTGCAAATTGCTATGCCATGCCTCATTAAACTGGACATGCATCATACTTGTTGGTGCATCATGCCATGTTTATGCTTGTGCATTTACCATGTTGTTTGTTTCTTTCCGGTGTTGCTTCTTAGTTCCGGTAATGTTGCGATTGTGAGGATTCGTTTGACTACGTCCGCTTGTCTTCTTCATGGACTCGTTCTTCTTCCTAGCGGGATCTTAGGCAAGATGACCGCTACCCTGGATCTCACTACTATCATTGCTATGCTAGTTGCTTCGTTCTATCGCTATGTTGCGCTACCTATCACATGTTTATCAAGCCATCCCAAATTTCCATGAACCTCTAACCTTTGACTCCTTTCCTATGCAAACCATTGTTTGGCTATGTTACCGCTTTGCTCAGCCCTCTTATAGCATTGCTAGTTGCAGGTGAAGTTGAAGATTGCTCCATGGTGGACAGGATTTTGGTTGGGATATCACAATATCTCTTATATTATTAATGCATCTATATACTTGGTAAAGGGTGGAAGACTCGGCCTTTTGCCTAGTGTTTTGTTCCACTCTTGCCGCCCTAGTTTCCGTCATACCGGTGTTATGTTCCCGGATTTTGCGTTCCTTGCGCGGTCGGGTGATTTATGGGACCCCCTTGACAGTTTGCTTTGAATAAAACTCCTCCAGCAAGGCCCAACCTTGGTTTTACCATTTGCCTCACCACCACCTACCTTTTCCCTTGGGAGTCGCTCTCTCGAGGGTCATCTTTATTTTAGCCCCCCCCCGGGGCCAGTGCTTGTCTAAGTGTTGGTCCAAACCGAGTAGACTGCGGGGCCACCTCGGGGCAACTCGAGGGCTGGTTTTACTCGTAGGATGTCTCATCCGGGGTTGCCCTGAGAACGAGATATGTGCAGCTCCTATCGGGATTGTCGGCGCATCGGGCGGCTTTGCTGGTCTTGTTTTACCATTGTCGAAATGTCTTGTAAACCAGGATTCCGAGTCTGATCGGGTCTTCCTGGGAGAAGGTCTATTCCTTCGTTGATCGCGAGAGCTTGTCATGGGCTAAGTTGGGACACCCCTGCAGGGTATAATCTTTCAAAAGCCGTGCCTGCGGTTATAGGCAGATGGGAATTTGTTAATGTCCGGTTGTAGATAACTTGACACCAGATCCGAATTAAAATGCATCAACCGCATGAGTAGCCGTGATGGTCTCTTCTCGGCGGAGTCCGGGATGTGAACACGGTTTCTGGGTTATGCTTGACGTAGGTAGGAGTTCAAGATCACTTCTTGATCATTGATAGCTTCATGACCGTTCCTTTTGCTCTCTTCTCGCTCTTATTTGCATATGTTAGCCACCATACTTGCTTAGTCGCTGCTGCAGCCTCACCACTTTACCCCTTCCTTTCCCTTTAAGCTTTGCTAGTCTTGATACCCATGGTAATGGGATTGCTGAGTCCTCGTGGCTCACAGATTACTACAACAACAGTTGCAGGTACAGGTTTATGCGATGATCATGACGCGAGAGTGATGCTTGCTTGCGTTGAGTTCTTCTTCTGCTTCTTCTTCGATCAGGGGATAGGTTCCAGGTCGGCAGCCTGGGCTAGCAGGGTGGATGTCGTTTGAGTTTCTGTTTATGTTTCATCCGTAGTCGGATGTTGCTCTTATGTATTGTGATGATGTATTCGTGTGGCATTGTATGCCTTATATATGTATCCCCATCTATTATGTAATGTTGATGTAATGATATCCACCTTGCAAAAGCGTTTCAATATGCGGGTCTATCCTTGGTGGGACCTTCGAGTTCCTTTTGGATAGGGTCGCATATTGGGCGTGACAGCGTCGGAGAAGGCGATAAAGTGGTAATGCTTTTTCTCCTAGTCTGGCGGTAAAGCGGCTTAAAGCTGCCACACATCCGGCTAGTTTTTGGACTTATTTGAGGTTTGTTGGTGTTGCCAACTGTGACAAAGCTCGGATTTTAGCTGGGTTCGCCTCAATTCCTCTAT
This sequence comes from Triticum dicoccoides, assembly GCF_002162155.2. Taxonomy (NCBI): domain Eukaryota; kingdom Viridiplantae; phylum Streptophyta; class Magnoliopsida; order Poales; family Poaceae; genus Triticum; species Triticum dicoccoides. The sequence continues at coordinate 300,373,975 of NC_041393.1, forward strand.
TGGAAATGATGAAACCCAGCAGTTCTCCAGCGGGAATGCTGAAAACACACTTTTTCGGATTGAGCTTGATGTCATATATACGGAGGTTGTTGAATGTGAGACGTAGATCGTCTATTAATGACTCGATGTGCCTAGTTTTTATGACTACGTCATCCACATATGCTTCAACTGTCTTGCCGATTTTTTTCTCCAAGCATGTTTGAATCATGTGTTCGTAGGTGGCGCTGGCGTTTTTGAGCCCAAAGGGCATAGTGTTGAAGCAAAAAGGCCCGTATGGGGTAATAAATGCTGTTGCGGCTTGATCGGACTCCTTCATCTTGATTTGATGGTATCCGGAGTATGCGTCAAGGAAACACATTGAGTCGTGTCATGTAGTAGCATCGATAATCTGATCGATGCGGGGGAGGGGGAGGGATCCTTAGGGCAGGCCTTGTTGAGGTCTTTGGAATTGACACATAGGCGCCAGGATTTATCCTTCTTTGGTACCATCACCATGTTTGCTAGCCAGTCTAGGTGTTTTATTTCTCTGATGAATCCGGCCTCGAGTAACTTGGCTAGCTCCTCCCCCATAGCTTGGCGTTTGGGTTCGGAAAATCACTGCAGTGTTTGCTTGACCGGCTTATGTCCCTTCAATATATTGAGGTTGTGTTCGGCCAGCCTGCATGGGATCCCTGGCATATCAGAAGGGTGCCAGGCAAATATGTCCCAGTTTTCGGGTAGGAATGCTCACAGTGCAGCATCAACTGTTGGGTCCAGCTGTGCCCCGATGGATGATGTCTTCTTGGGGTCCGTCAGGTGGACTTGAAATTTGACTATTTCATCTGCTGGTTTAAAGGAGGTGGATTTCGGTCGCTTGTCCAACATCACGTCGTCCTATACACCTTGGAGCATAGTGCGGTTAACTCTTCGGCTGCGAGGACTTCAGACAATGCCTCGAGGGCTAGGGCTGTGGTTTTGTTTTTGGCGCGGAGTGCTATGTCCGGATCATTGGCAAGAGTGATAATACCATTGGGCCCGGGCATCTTGAGCTTCATGTACCCGTAATGAGGTATAGCTTGGAAGCGTGCAAATACATCTTGCCCTAATAAGGCGTGATATCCACTGTTGAAATGGGCCACTTGGAAGGTTATCTCCTCTGACCAATAATTCTCCGGCGTGCCGAATACCACGTCGAGTGTGATTTTTCCTGCGCATCATGCCTCCCAACTAGGAATGATTCCTCGGAAGGTCGTGCTACTTTTCTCAATGCGGCTCCTGTCTATTTCTATTTTGTTGAGAGTTTCCTCGTAAATGAGGTTTAGTCCGCCTCCGCCGTCCATAAGCACTTTGGTAATCCAAAAGCCATCCACGGTTGGACTGAGGACCAAGGTGGCTGGTGCTCAGACTGTCCTGGATTTTGGTTTGTCACCGCATTGAAAGTTATGGCCATGTCGTCCCAGGGGTTTATTGCTGTGACTTGGCAGACTTCAGCGAGGCCGCGGAGTGCCCTTTTGCGCCTATTGTTTGAGGCGAAAGTCTCAAAGACCTTTGTTACTCTGAGGTCGGCGTCTTCCGTGGGGTGTTGATCTGCAGTATTTTTGGTGAGGAGATCCTCGCCCATCTTGGCCACTTGCCGGAGTATCCAACATGCTCTAAGGTTGTGGGTTGGTATGGTGTCCAGTGTTGTGTGTATTTTGCATGGCCTATCGAGCCATCCCTCTAGAACGATGCTGTGCCCCGTAATGGGCTTCGATTTCTTTACTATTGGATCGGGCGACCCATGAGGGTTCATGCTTTTGCTCGGATGATGGGTTGAGTGGAAACTGGTGGCTCCTAGTTTTCCTGGCGCTTTCCATTGCGCAATACTTCTGTACTATGGTTGCCAAGTCAGCAAAGTGTAATACGCGACGGCGGTTAATGGCATTGAGGATTCCCTCCTCCGTGCAATTATTGCAGAATACAGAGATCGCGTCTTCGTCGCGACAATCTTTAATCTTGTCTTTAACAAGGAGGAATCTGGCCCAAAAGTGATGGACTGTTTCCTCAGACTGCTGTCGTATGTACATGAGATCGCATATATCTAGGTGGGTGGGTGCATTTGAATCCGAACGCTGACCCAATTTGGGATCCGGAGTTTGAGAAACTTCCGAGCTTAACAGTTCGGACTCCGGGATATCAACCGATTTTTCAGGTCCATCGTCTGACTCTAGGTTTGGAGATCGGGGCACGTCTTTCCGTGGACGGGTATCCAGCTCTTCGAGCTCAGAGATCAGAACATAGTTCGTCCTCAATATAGAGGAAGAGTTGTTGCATTGCTCCTCTACTACCGCTATTTGATGGGTGATCGGCGGAGATTTGATTTCTCTCTGATCGGGTTTAAGCCCAATCCGATCATAGTCTGCAGCGACCCCCAAGGTGGTGATGCGATCCAGGAGTTCGTTTAAGGACGAAAAATCCATCGGATCCATCGTTTGGAGTATTCAGAGTCGACACGGAGGCGATTTTCTATGACCCGAGAAGTCATTGTCGGCCTAACGGCCGAACGGGGAGTCATGGTAAAGCCGCCCAGCCAGAGGGTTTGGCCTGAGGCCAGGGCTCCTCCGGAGGTGATATTGTCCTTGATAACAAGGCGAGCCATCAATCCTGTCTTCGATGTCAGAGCGGAACTCTCAATGAAAGCACCAATGTCGGTGTCAAAACCGGCGGATCTCGGGTAGGGGGTCCCGAACTGTGCGTCTAAGGTTGATGGTAACAGGAGGCGGGGGACACGATGTTTACCCGGGTTTGGGCCCTCTCTATGGAGGTAATACCCTACTTCCTGCTTGACTGATCTTGATGAATATGAGTATTACAAGAGTTGATCTACCACGAGATCACAATGGCTAAACCCCTAGCAGTCTAGCCTGTATGATTATGATTGCCTCTACGGACTAAGCCCTCCAGTTTATATAGACACTCGAGGGGACTAGGGTTGTACAAAGTCGGTTACAGAGAAACAAATCTTCATATCCGGATGCCAAGCTTGCCTTCCACGCCAAGGAGAGTCCCATCCGGACACCGGTGAGAGTCTTCGGTCTTGTATCTTCACAGCCCATTAGTCCGACCCATGTCAATAGGCCGAGGACCCCTTAATCCAGGACTCCCTCACCTAGAGATGGGGAAGACGCGGCAGTTGATTCGCAGACGGAGAGGAGCGGGAAACTTGACTGTTTCAGGTGCGGGGTGGGCCTACACTCTACAGAGAATAACAGGAGGTGCGGAATGGAGGGATGGCCTCCGTCGGCAGGGTAGTGTTTCACTGCGAGGCGCGCAAAACAACGCCGCTGGATGCCAGAGGCTGGAGCAGGCGGTTCTGGCAGCGCTGGGGGAACAAGACGAGAGATTGAAGAAGAATGCCGACCGTTGGATGTAAATCATACGCCTTGCTTAGGGTTCAACCTACTAGCCCACATGTCAGCCAGTCCATTTGTTTTTTAGTCCATTTGGTGGGTTGGGTGAAACAATGATGTAGCATCTATGCAGCCCGTTTATATATATGGTAGTATTTAAAGCCCATTTGCATTTTTCTAGAAATCCATGGACATGCTGGGCTGGGTGAAAATATCATGTTGGGCTGGACAGAGAAATGTTATAAAAACATAAACACATGATTGCACGTCTATTACTGCATTGGTCAGTAAAATCTTTGCAAGCTTATGTACGCAATCACTAGGAGTTAACTTGCCAAGTTATATATAAACAAGTATTATTATTATTTTGTACGAACTTTCAATTTACAAAATAAAATATCATTTTAATTTGATGAGTTAATAGGACGTGGGGTATTATTTTTTTTAGTCTAGGCGTGGGACAGTTGAGTTGGTTCTAGGGAAAAGTACTGAGAGAAAACTCATTTTACTTCAAAAAAGAAAGTGGAAGAAAAGTTAGATATAGGATTAATGAAAACAAAAAATAAAGGAAGTGGGAGGTCTCTAAAATGGTTGGACGAACGATAGGTTGAATGGAACCTTATGTTGTTTCTATTATATATATATATATAATAAAATAAGATATATATATATATACTATTATTGAAGGGAAAACATAGGTTCAGTTTTGCATTCTTATAGAAAAAATAGAACTGAGTTGTGTGTTTTCTTGAAAAAACAAACATAACTTGGGCTGCTGATGGTATAGACAAGCTAGGTTGGGAGGCCCAGAAGGCCGCTTGATCCAAAAAACGTTGAAACATGTCGTGGGCTGCCCATGTTGAACAACAAAACCTAGGCCATGGACCTGGTGGGCCCGGACTGTCAGCCTCTCGACAAATAGTTGTCTCCCGATTCCTCTTGTCTTGCTGACCATGTTGGGAACGATAGACGGTGGTGCCGCGGCAAGAACACCAAGGCGGAGGATGACGTTGAGACGGTGTATCGAACGAACAAGACCGGGGGAAGACGCGGGTGAAGGGGAGTACGAGGGTTGACTTGTTCAGATGCAGGGTGGCCGGTGGAGCTCCTTGGTATCGTTGTCTTCTTTCATGTTTGCGTAGTAGGGGTTGATGATGGTCTCGGCGAGGTCAACCACGGAGTCCTTCTCCTACCTGTTGCCGATGATCTTGTATTGCTTCTGGATGTCACAACCTTGTTGCACCAGATGGCCGAATCGTCACATTCTTCCTTCTCTCCACCGTAGCGAAGGTATAGTCGGCGATGCCGATGAAATGGGCGAATGATCCAGAACCTCTGATGGCCCTATAGCAGTGGTAGATGAGAACCTCGCCTCACACGCATACCTAGGCGACCGTGATCCGTTGGTCCCTGACAAGGAGAAAAATGGATGGGCACAAGGTCTAGTCCTGTGACCTTGTGCTTTCTCGTCCTATAGGTACTGCTTGAACTCGGCGAGGCAGAGCTTCAGCGAGTCTAGTACATCAGATTCAACTTGGTGCCGCCATGGGAGTGAACAGAGAACTCAAAGGTGAACTCCTTGCTAAAGTCCATATCTAGCAGGCTCAACCCTCGGATCGCCATTGGAGTCTCTTCAAGTGAACGAGTGAGTAGGCGGCAGCAGCAGTTTGTTTTTCAGCTCTTGGGGAACTACATTCAATAATAAACTGAGTGTGCATAGGCGACAACAATTACTACCCCTCCTTCACCCGCTGCACACCCAGCAGAATATGCACCCTCGGCGCATCCAAACGCCTCCTTTAAGAAACCTATTCGGCCACACATGTCAGTTCACGAGTGGGTCTATATTGGTACTGTAATAACAAGTGTTAGTGATCACTTTACTTAAATTTAATTAGCTTTAACTAAAACGTATTCTTAAAACAAGCAATGCATTGGATCATTCTATCAGTGCCACAGGATCAACATGCACAACAATTAGAATTATTATTCTAAGGACGCACATGATCAGCACATTTGCCGCACTTTCACACAGAAAATACTACCAAGTTTGAACAGTTTGTTATGGTTGATGTCCTCTGCATCATCATGCCGTGTTTCCCACCTTGCAAGATTCAGAACCAACAAATATGATTCAAATAATAAGTACAACAAAGATGCCTACACATCTCGTTGATTCCCAGCTTCCAAGATTCAGAACCAACAAATAAGATTAAAAAAATAAGTGCAACAAAGATGCCTACACAAATCATTGATTCCCGGCTTGTAAGATTCAGAACCAACCCATTAGAGCCTTTTGGTAAAGTGAATATCGGGATTAAATCCATCTTGGCTAGCCATGTCATACAACCCAAGAACTTGGCGAATGCTCTTGACCATCACAACATCTGTAGTAGAGTATTCCTGTTTGCACAGATAAGAAAGAGCATGATTACTATAATAGTGGCACTAGTTGAAGCAACCAGTGTGAGGGGCCCTATACCGCCATGACTCGACGTGGTGAACCTGCAACTCCACTCGGATGAGGTCAACCTGCAGATCCATGATTCAATTCATGCGCCTTTTTCTATAGTTCACCTGAAATGAAGCAAAGATTGCATCATTTAGCCAGCAAAAAGTACTTGCTCTCATGAGCTAGCAGGTTCTTCTTTAGTAGTTGCACTAAAATTCAGCAACATTGAGGTTGGTTGTCCTACTCATGTAAGGTGCAACTATAATTTGCTTACCTTTTGTGCATTTCCACTAAAATAAAGTGCCATTGTGGTGATAGTGACGGCTCATCTTGCAAAAGCTAATAAAATGTTGCACGAGATTACCAGGAGAATTTGATGGAGATTCTGGAAACTCCAATCACCATTTTGTGCAGTTCCACCAAAATTGAGAGATGTTGCCCACATGACATTTTAGTTGAACTGCACAAGACACTCATTCCAAAAGAAAGTGTTTTGTGCAGTTCACCAAAAGGTCACAATAGCAACAGGTGAAATGGATATCCCTATCTGCACAAAAAGATTGAAAGTAAACAGTTGATGGTCAATAAGAATATACGAAACATACACAAAATTAAAAGAAACTATTAATTATGTTCATGGCAATCACGCAAGGATAGTAGAAATTTTAAAACGCCAGCAATGCTTCATGTTACCGGAAGCATTACGATCAACTATGACATTCATCAAATACGGGATTACTTTAATGGTGGCATTGCTTGTTTACCAGATACAGTAAATCAATAGTAGCGAAAGAGTTGGTTTAAGGGCATGGGACCGTGGGGACACCAGGTCACTCAGCATCGTAAAGAAGCAACTTCTAATCGTAATGGCGAAAACAGCAGGAGTACCATTTGTTAACATAGTATAATTGCATCATATCACTCGAGGCATTAGATTAACAATAACACTGGTTAGACATGTCTTTAAGGTAACAGTGTGATCGCTTCATTTTACATGTGCCCTTACATTAACAACATCAAAAGGTTGGTATAAGGACATGCGATAGTGGACGCATCAGCACAATGTACCTACAAGGAGGCATAAAGTGGTCATGCCGAGTTTGTTCATGCTCTGTGAGGGCAGAAAATCTAATCCTGGAGAACTTTTCCTATGTGAGGGTAGAAAATATAATCCTGGAGACCCTTTACTATGTGAGGGCAGCGAATCTAGTCCTGGAGACCTTTTACTATGTGAGGGAAGAAAATCTAATCCTTGACATACTCTGTTGACTTGTCCACCAGCCGCCACTTTCTATCCTTCTTTCAACCAATAATAGATCTGTTCCTTATCCAGTTTGTACTGAGCTTTCCCATTATTTCGCTTTTCAACCAACAGACCGGTTGGGTATCCGCTCTCTACTACTTTCCCCCTATTATTTCCTCTTTGAATCAAGTCCTAGATTCATGCTACAATTTTCCCCCCTTTCCTCGTTGTTTGAACCAAGTCCTACATTCGAATGCATGAAGTAGCTTTACCTCTTATAATACTAAAAATTTAGGTGGATTTGGAAGAGCTAATCAAAGTAGAAAAAGATGCACATGCAGACACGTTGGGAGTTGAGGCACTAGAGGAAGATCGCTTTCGAAGAACTTGTACCTGAGGTTCGTCGAGATGTCGGTGGCGGCAGGTCCGATCTGCGCACAATACGGCAGGGAGGAAGAAGGGCCGAAGGACCTCCCGAGCCGGTGCTGTGTCGGAGAGAACGGCACGGGCAGAGGATCGAGCGCCGCCGGCAGCTATAGGTTTCCTCCCTCAGCAGCAATGACCGCGTGAATGATGCACGTTTTAGTCCTCTACACACACCGACCGAAGGGATCCGACCGGATCTGTGACCAGCAGTGAGTAGAGAGAAAATGTTGCTACCGCTGTCTTGTTTAGATCTGGAGAGGATGAGAGAATGAAGAGAGCAACCCTATTAAAGCAAGCGCTCAGGCCCCTGCGTACATATATAGTGGAGTGATTATCTTTTTCTCTCCACAACAAGCATTTCAATTTGTGTACGTGGCATTAAAGAAAAGAAACTCTCTATAAGCTGACTAACTGTACGACACGTATTTACTACTAGTAGTACTAGTATTATTCACTTGTGCTCCCCGGCCCTCCATTCATTGAGGGTGTGTTTGGTAGGGTGCATGAAGGGTGCATGAGAGTAAAAGTTCCCTTCTCAACCCACTTTTGTGTGTTTGGTAGAGTGTATGAAGGGTGCATGAGTCCACACTAGCTCAACACAAATACACTAGGAGCATGCATGAGGAGAGCATGCATGAAGAGGGGTGTTGAGATGAGCATGCACGAAGAGGGAACAACTATGCTGAGATGAGAATGCAACCAAACACACCCTAAACAACCCCACGGGTGAATAAACATACAGTAAGTATTTATATAGAACAAATAAGCTCAAACTATTTTCGTGTAGTTAAAAGTTGAGGGTGGGGCTTTTCCCGGGCAGTACGCACGGCAGTTTTCGGGTAGGCGGTTTGACAGAGAGGCGAGGAGGGTGAGGGAGTGGTGGATTCAAACTTACTGCTGGAAAGGTCGGGCTATGCGATTTGATGGCGCGTTACTGCTGGAAAGACTTGTGATATGACTAATCACTATAGTCATAAATTACTGGCGCTACGACCGGGGTGATGCCCCCCTTCCGTTCCGCACTCTAATCTAGTGCAAGACACATCGACCCGGATGCTGGCTCTCCCACATGTCGGCGAAGTACGTAGTAAGAAGGAGCAAAGAATGATGCGGTATATACTACTACTACTACTCATGTCGGAGGAGTGCGAACCACGGTAGCCCAGTGAACCAGCAGTAGAAAACAATGTGGTGATATGGCCATAAAAAACAATGTTCTACGGTCCAGACTGTAGCATGTACAGTACTACTCCTCTTTGTTTGGATCCCTGAGTTAGAGCTAGTTTGGGTTCAAATAGCCTCAAATTATCAAAACAGTAGAGGTTAGTTTGAGCTAGTTTGCTCTAACCCAGCTAAAAAACAGGTGGAGAGCCTCTAATTGGGTTAGTTATCCTCAAGCCCACTAAAAGAGAACTAAAAAATCTCCCCTTCCTGCACCAGATCACTCCATCCCCCGCCCCCCCTCGGACGACTCCTCTCTATTCCCCATCATGATGCCCGCCCAATCGCCGCTTTGCTGCTCGCCCTCTCTCTCCTCCGGCCGCCCTCTCCTTCCGGCCACTACCACACTACTTCGGCCGCCCTCTCCCTCCGGCCTTCCAAGGTCCCCCGGCTCCCCCTTCACCGGTCACTTTTCTCCCTCTGTCATGCGCGGTGGCGGCGCATCTACCAGGGAGGTCACGAGGGGTGAGTTTGTTCGTTCCTTCTCTGTCTGACAGCCATATCATTGATCTTTCTCGCTCTAGCGCTAATTCTGATTTGGAGAAGTAGATCCTGATCAAAATTGGTATAGATTTGTGGTGCACGCATGGAATTGTTTGATGCTGATTGAGGAGGTAATAAATCTTTCTAGAGGCCCAAAGATTCAGTCCACCTTTCTAGGTATTTCAGTTTCAGGCTTGCATTATTTCTAGAGGCCCAAAGATTCAGTTCACCTTTCTAGGTATTTCAGTTTCAGGCTTGCATTATTTCTAGAGGCCCAAAGATTAAGTTCACCTTTCTAGGTATTTCAGTTTTAGGCTTGCATTATTTCTATAGGCCCAAAGATTAAGTTCCTAGTCGGCGGCAAGCGGTCCTCCTACCCATGATGGTGTCGACCTCAACTCACAAGCGCCGGCGTCGGAGGGGTTCCCGGGGCTTGGGCACTATAGAGCCTTCCTCCAGAGCGACGATGAAGAGCTCCTCCCTAGGTGCGTTAGGGGCTACGGGCTCCCTCCCTATCGTGAATGACTTCCGTGATGAGTTAGCTCATGCTTTGTTTCATGGAGTGTATTTTTTGTGAAGCTTGATTGACGACTTGTATGTTTAAGTGGGATATCTCATTTGTATGGACAAAGTAAAATTTATCATGTTCTGCATGCTTGATTTGTAAAGATGGTTCGTTTATGTCAATTGTGAGCGGGAGTAGGCCACACAAGAGCCGGCCACACCAAATCCAGCAGGAAATAGGGTCCAAAGTAGTCAAATGATTGAGAAAGAGCATTTATTGTCAATCTAACCCTGCCATCCATACAGCTCTTTGGTTTAGAGTTTGTTTAGGGTTAGTTCAGGGTTAGAATTGAACTCTAACCTCTAACTTAGTTAGAATTCTCCTCGTCTCGGTTCATCGCCATCATACTTTCCCCATTCCTGTGTTTTCAGTATCCTGTGAATCAAAGAGGCCCTTTTTTGCGGGAAAAATCAAAGAGGACCTTAGACTGGTTTTAGTCCGGTCATTTTTTATAAACGTGTTATGTCCAAAATTTAATGAACGTGCTCTGGTTTCTACGAAAATAATCCGGTTTCATCTAGTAATTCATTTATTTATTTATTCTTCTGCGGGGGGTTTGCATGTAATTCGTGAGGTGTGAAATGTAAAGTACCCCTGCATATGCTCTGAGTCTTGCATGCACTACGACCCAGATGCTCTATGTCCCACATGTCAGCGAAAGGGAGCACGTGGAAATAGCCTAGGAGTACATATAGGAGGATAAATGCGTGAAAAAATATGTACTGTGAAGCATAGCTGTGGTTCGAAAAGGAGACCTAAAGTGATGACAGTTATAGGTCACACGCACCCAACTAGTGGTACTAGACATACGACTATTTTTCCCTCGAAAAAATAGGTATGAGTGCTCGGTACTCCTATTCTATCAACACGTGTCCCATTTGACAACAGCGTCCATGCTACAGCTAGCTCTCCTCCCTCGTTTCTCTCTTCTAATTCTAAACTCAGCTGACACCCGGTGGGCGGGGTGGGTTTGCTCAACTGCGGCCCCACCTCGCAGTGAAAAGGTTACGACTGGAATAAAAATGCCATATACTCCCTCCGTTCCTAAATATAAGCCTTTTTAGATACTATTTCAAATGGAATACAGCATACGGATGTATGTAGACATATTTAAGAGTGTAGATTCACTCATTTTGCTCCGTATGTAGTAGTCACTTGTTGGAATCTTTAGAAAGACTTATATTTGGGAATGGAGGGAGTACTATACAAATAAAACATTAAGGCCACAAGGCGATGCAGTGCTAGTTACAGGAGGCAAGAAGAAGAGATGCATCCATCA
>NC_041393.1:300385332-300414252 GCF_002162155.2 Triticum dicoccoides
CGGACAACGCCTAAGTAGTAGTGGCTTTCGTGGCCAGGTCAACGTGCTTCTGAACAATGGTGTCCAAAGATTCCAGCCGCTGGAAGAAGGCTAACGTCTTTCTATCCTCGCTTGCTTTGTAGTGGCCTATGTAGATGATTTCCTCGTAGACGTGGATGTGCATGTCGACGGTTTCTTGCATGGTGAGGCCCTGCGCGGCAAGCGCGACCTCGAGGTGCACATTCTTCGTCGCGACCTCTGGCACCTGTAGGGCCACTAGGGCTTGGAAGAGTTCGTCACCATGGAGGCCGATGTGGGTGGCAGGCAATGAGGAGCCTGGGTGCGCGGGCTGGAGCATTACGACAAGGTCGTCCGTGCTCTTCTTGACGATGGTGAACTTGCGGATGGAGTGGACCATTATGTCATCCATGCGAGAGGCGAAGCCGGCATCGGCGAGGGCTACGATGCCGGCGGTCGCCAGCACCGTCTGGGAACACTGCACGGTGCGGGGCCACAGGCTGGCGCCTTGGATGATGTGGCACAACCTACTGCCGCTCGCGTCCATTGCCTCCATAGGTGCTTGTGGCTTCTGGTCACTTGGTATTGGATTGGAGTGAGCAGTGTTGTGCAGAGACTAGGAGTAGATGGATTGGAGTGGTGGGGCGCCTTTATATGAGAGTCCAAACTCTGTTGCATTCACATCGTGCTGGCTCTGTTCCGCTTCTCCAATTAATTCCCTCTACATGTAATTAAGGATGCATCATTGACCGTTCAACATCTCGGGAATCGCTACCCTGTCCCTCCTTGGCATTCAAGCACCTATGGAGGTGACTGCCTCTCGCATCTATCGCGTGTCAGGAGACGTTCCCAACAGCGACGAGGTGCCTATGGTGACTTCATAAATTTCAAGATGATAGTGCTGGCTCAGTCTTTAGGAGGTGCTCATAGGGGTAGGGTGTGCGTGTGTGCATTCATAGGGGTGAGTGTATGCGCGTGTATATGAGCGCTTGCGTCTGTACTATGTCAAAACAAACGTAAATGCGTGTCAAAAAGAGACTAATCGGTATACTCAATATTGTGCACCGCAGAGAGGAAAACGAGAGAACTACATATTTATTTACGGTGTAGATTCACTCATTTTGCTCCATATGTACTCCGTCTCGGTGTAGTCTAGTCACTTGTTGAAATCTCTAGAAAGGCAAATACTCCTTTCTAGTTTACAGGGCTATACTAGCAAGTACGTACTACAATAGTGGGCTCACATAGCAATTTTGTCTCATGCTAGAGCCTGGCTATATGCATGCTCCAAGGTTCGCAACTGCCACGTTCGGGTTGCGCTTGGCTCTTCGCCTCTTCCAGAAGACGAACAATGATGTTACTACTACTGATTCTACAGTATCGAATCCACTGCTGCATGTCCGTCCACCGTGAGCGGGAGGGATAGCTTGTTGTAGTATTATAAGCAAAAGCATGTCCTCATCTACGAGCAACCGCGTGCATGGGAGAGGGAGAAGGCGTGTAGTAGTAAAATCAAGCTTCCTCTCGTTGTACAAGTTGATGCGACACATCATAGCACTGGCCCCACATGCTTGCCTCTAAAATTGGCTGAAAGACCCAAAGTGTACAATATATTTGCTGCAACCTCTAACATTTACCCACCCTAAATGAAAATATATATTCTTGTCTTGAGCAGATGAGCGTGCAAACTACAATCACCAGGTTGACAGGTAGGGCCAGAAGACTATTTTAATTAAAAAAACTTCAAGACGGCCACATAGGGTGGAGCCGACCCCAACGATTTTAAGCTTACAGGCACGGTACACGCTATCCTAGACCACTCTACACATGAAACTATCACATGAGCGTCTGGGCTGCGCTTGGCTCTTTGCCTCTTCGGGAAGTCGAACAATGATGGAGTACTACTGCACTGGAGGAGTACTATAGTATGCTTCTAGTCATCTGACACCAATTGAACTGCTGCATGTCCACCTCGTGTGGGAGGGAGAGCGTGTAGCGAAAGCTTCTCCTAGTCCTGACAGCCACCACGCTCATGGGCAAGGGAGGGACACCGCTTCATTGATTTAGTGCTCCTGCCTTTTTGTGTATGACAGGTGGGCCCAACAGGTGGGTGGCCAACCTGTCATACAGCAAAAGGCAGGTGCAGTAAAGTCCTCGAGGGAGAGGATAATCAAATTTCTCGTTGTTGTACGAGTTGACACGACACATGAAAGCACTGCACTCGATATATTTCAATAATTTGCGTTTACCGATGAATTAATTACAATGCATGCATGCATGTCATGACTCTCCTTTTGATACTTGCATGTGTTGATTTAATGCACCTTGAAGTAGTATAAATATGTGACGGTAAAGCTTTGTAATGCACCAACCCTAAAGCGAGAGACGGTTGTGCACGAGGAGGGCAAGATCATGCAAACGGAACAGGACCCGATGATGGAGCTCTCTATGGTATCCATGGACCTCACCTTGCTCCACTGCCCCTTGTGCCTCCACCCCTTGACGCCTCCAGTGTATGAGGTTCGAATACACCTCGTCCATTAGGCCGATTGAGCAAGGTGCAAGTTTCTTGATTGATGTGATGTTTGATTGATTTCTGAAGTGCAAGGGAGGGCACCTGGCCTGCACGGACTGCTGCGTCGAGCGCCCCGAGAACCAGCGGCAGTGCCAGAAGTGCGAGCACGGTGGTGGCTTCGACGTGCGGAACACGGCGGTGGACGCCATCCTTTCGTCGGTGAGGGTGGAGTGCCCGCACGAAGGCTGTGGGCTCTATGTCACTTACCACAAGCTCGCCGATCACCAGAGCGTGTGTCCGCTCGCGCCCTACAAATGCCCCGTGCCCGTCTGCGGCTACGAAGGCCCGTCGTCGGTGCTTTACCACCACATCAGCATCGCGCATCCCATGCCCGTGGACAGGATCCAGTACGGCAAGGTGCTCCAGCTGCAAGTCCCACTATCGGGCCACGGCTCTTGCTATTCATGGAGGAGGACGGACGTGCATTTTTCTTGGTCGGCGGCATGCTCTACATCGGCGTGCCTATCACCATGTCAGTCGTCTGCATCAGAGCGGGGGCGTCCGCACTACCTCACTACGTGGCCAAGCTGTGGGCGAACGGCCCGCCTGGGGAGCCCAAAGGCACGACCGACGCCGTCAAGGTGGAAATGGAGGTGCAAGCAGCAAGGATCCCGGCAACGTCGCCATGTAGGAGCTGACCTTCTTCACAGTTCTACCCAAGCTGCTGGCCGGGGCTAAGCTGGTGTCCCTCCACATTCCGATTTACAAGCTCATGTCCTAAATGTTTCTACAGTGCCTTCTGTTTATCTTAGTAATATGCTAATATAGAGATTAGCTCGGTCTACTTTAGCTTAAGAGATGGTGGGTTTTGGTGGCGATGCAGCAATTACTTCGACATCGGATCAGTAATTTCCAACAGTCGAACAGATATTTTGTGTCTATTGGATATAAAGTTCCTTTGGGTAAGAAGTACTACTTGTCTTCAAAATGGATGAAAGGAGATGTATGTAGACGTATTTTAGTTCTAGATACGTCCCTTTTTATCCATTTTGATGACAAGTATATGCTTGTTTGTTCAGGAAGTGTTTCATACTTGTGCAAGTTGACGCGACACATCAAAGTAGTACTACTACTAGTAGTACTCCCTCCGTCCCTAATTTCTCTACGCATAAGTCGAGGCGCAGATACCAAGAAGAGCCTGGTTGTGTTGGACAACTCACCGGACTGCGCACCAGGCATACGAAGCTCGTGTTGTGTTGGTGCCGTGTACGGACCGCACATTGACCAAAACCTCGGGCCTCCAACTTAGCCTCCACGTTTTAAACTTCTCAATCTCAAGGCCAAGGAGCAACGTGAATCCTATGATACCGCCAATTGGATGGTTGAGAACACTACAATTCGTAGCTAGAAATGTGTGTGTGAGAGAGGACGAGTGCGTGTGTGCACCTCTTCTCTTCCTATATAACGTACTAAACTCAGAGTCAAAGTATATGTGGGTGGCATCGACCTAGGGAGCTAGAGATGGTGCGTGCGAGAAGTCCCGAGAGATAGGTTTAATGCGTCTGAAAAAAGACTAGTCTATAGCTCGCCACGTGGCTATTCCTGTCGAACTCCCCAATAACCGTAAGATATGTATCCGACGGTGCCAGTTATTGCACGTACATAGCAGTAGAAAAAGAGCTACCATGGCATATGCTACACCACGGCCGAGAACACGTGCCTACGTTACGCCATCCGGGAATAGTGCCGCACTTCAAAACTAGAACCGTCAATAAATTTTGAGCTTGTGTCTCATCACATTCCAAATTACTACTACTACCACGCTATATTTAATTGCAAACCTGTTCACACCGATCACAACCTAAACGGTTTCCCACTTTGGAGCGTATTAGTACTCGGTTATAAATACTACTATGCCAAGATGACTGCACATTCCTCCTCAACTCCTCATCCACAAAAACAAACAAGTCATTCAGCATCCTTCCCTTGCGTCTGCCATGGCCAGCGTGAGTTCTGGGTCGAGAGATTACCACCTCGGAGAGGCGAGCGTGGAAGCAGAAGCACCAAAGATGTCCCGCCTCACCACGAAAGCATCCGACATGTCCCGCCGCGTGGAAGTAGCAGCACAGAGGACCTGTCGCGCCGCCGAAGCAGCACAGAGGTCCCACCGCACCGTCGATGCAGCAGACTGGTCCGGCCGCGTCGCCGAAGCAGCAGAGATGTCCAGCCGCGCTACGAATGCAGCAGAGATGTCCCGCCGCGCCGCGGCGGCCTAGGAAAATGTCTAGCGGGCATGCGACAACTCTTACAAGCGCATGCGTGCGATCGTCCATCGCCAGATGGATCAGATCTCCGGCTGGGCGAGGTTGCAGGATGGCATGAAAGCCTCGTTTGAACATGCTACCGGCGTCATCCGACAACTAAGGGAGGGCAATGAGAGGCTCCAAGCCGAGCGCGACCTGTTGAGGGCAAAGATCGTCCGAAGTGCAGACCAGCAGGAGGAGACCAGTGCCTTGTTGAAGAGGACCATCGTCATTGTCAAGAAGCTTATGGACGAGAATGACATGCTCCGCATCGAGCGCCATAGGCTGGTGGAGGAATCCGTGGATGGTCTCAAGCAGCTTCTTGAGGACACGAAAGAGCTCATCGCCACTTTCCGCGGAGACTAGTTCCCGCGGCCTGCAGCAACGCATCAAGAAAGTAGAGATCAGCGAGCCAGATCGTTGTCTTCCTTGTTCTTTTGCCCTTGTGTATTTCGGGCGTAGCTGCATGTGGATTTTTTAATTATCTTCCTAATTATGTAAGACAATTATTATTCACTGTCGTCGTCCTTATATATTCATCAATCTTGCTATAAGTCGCAGTAGATGCCATATAGGTCCGCCGGATCTTACATCAAGATCTGTGCTTTCAGATTTTCTTTTTTCTCTCTTAAATCTCAGTCGAGTGAGACATAGCCACGCCATTAAACAGAGGCTCGGGTGCCATTAATGGAGACCTTGGGAGAGAGGTGGACGGCAGATGGAGGTCAAAGGGCTCTCCTCCCGATAAGCACACACAGGGGTCTGATCGCGCGCCTCTCGTACTCAAATAGCTACCCTGCATGGCGCCTCCTAGCTAATAAAAAAAAGGGATGCGTGGCGGGCACGTAAATGGTAAATAGAACGTCCACGGTTTCAATAATACTTGTGTTTCTAATTGTAACGTGACATCACTTGTTCCAAAATGACTTTGTTGATTGTTAATGTGTGCGCCTTTGCAAATCGGACAACAAAATTACCACAACATGTTGGTGCCATGTCATGGCACCAAGCCAAGTTTCATTATTTTCATGCGCCTTTGGATTTACAGGAATTAAAAAACTAAGTTTCTCAATGTTTCCAGCCTAGCCACGACGCCCAAAATTTTGAATTTCATTCCCATTTCTTGCAAGGGACCTAGAAATTTACCCGAGGACACACATGTGATTTTTCAACCAACATTGGTGCACTGGAGCATGTGCTTGTATTTCAAATTTGAATTATGCACACAAAGGTGACACGTTCCCTCTCAGAACCACGAGCCTTCTTGAGAGAAGCTCCGGTTTGCAAGAAGCTTATGCCAAAATTTGTTCCTATTCGGACAATTTTTTTACCACATCATGGTACTAGCATGACTGACACCATGCCAAGTTTCATGATTTTCAAGCGTGTTTTGGATTTACAAGAATTTGAAAACCAAGTTTCTCAATGTTCTCGGACAAGCCACAATGCCCAGATGTTTGAATTTTATTCCCATTTCTTGCATGCGACCTAGAAATTCACCAGAGGACACAGATGTGATTTTTCAACCAACTTTGGTGCATGGGAGCATGTGCTTGTAGTTCAAATTTGAATTATGCACATTAAATGACCAGAAACTCAATTGATGTATAAAAAAGGCCAAACAAACCCGGAATAATTCCAAAATTTAACAGGGCACTCATGTAGTTCTATGTTGCCTTTTTAAAGAAACTCAAGGGGGGCTGCGTATATTGTTTCACACTCAAAGGTGGCATGTTCCCTCTCAGAACCATGAGCCTTCTTGAGAGAAGCTTCGGTTTGCAAGAAGCTTATACCAAAATTTGTTCCTATTCGGCCAATTTTTTTACCATATCATGGTAGTACCATGACATGACACCATGCCAAGTTTCATGATTTTCAAACGTGTTTTGGATTTACAAGAATTTTAAAACCAAGTTTCTCAATGTTCTCGGCCGAGCCACGATGCCCAGACATTTGAATTTTTATTCCCATTTCTTGCATGGGACCTAGAAATTTACCCGAGGACATAGACATGATTTTTCAACCAACTATGGTGCACGAGAGCATGTGCTTGTAGTTGAAATTTGAATTATGCACATTAAATGACTAGAAGCTCAATTAATGTATGAAAAAGGACAAACGAACCTGGAATAATTCCAACATTTAACAGGGAACTCATGTAGTTATGTGTTTCCTTTGTAAAGAAACTCAAGGGGGGCAGCGTATATCATTTTAGACTCAAAGGTGGCACGTTCCCTCTCAGAACTATGAGCTTTCTTGAGAGAAGCTTCGGTTTGCAAGAAGATTATGGGGTTGTTTGGATGGCAGCCCCAAGCTGCCCTTCCAAAATTTTGGTCCTTTACCACAGGTTGGGCCAGTGTTTGGATCGCAGCCAAGTTTTTGGCTCACAGCCAACTTTTTGGCCAGTCGTTGTGATTCCGCACGAGCGTGTGGGCAAGTTCCCAGCGGTTATTTCCTTCGCCAAAATTTTGGCATGCCCCCGTTTTGGTCAGGCTGGTGTGGGCATAATCCAAACGGCCCCTATACCAAAACTTGTTCCAAATCGGCCCAATTTTTTAACACAACATGTTAGTGCCATGACATGACACCATGCCAAGTTTCATGATTTCAAGGCGAGTTTTTGATTTACATGTATTTAAAATCCAAGTTTCTCGATATTCTCGGTCGAGTCACAACGTCCAGATGTTTGAATTTCATTCTCATTTCTTCCATGGGACCTAGAAATTCAACAAAGGACACACATGTGATTTTTCAACCAACTTTGGTGCACCGGAGCATGTGCCTGCAGTTCAAATTTTGATTATGCACATTAAAAGTCTAGAAACTCAATTAGTGTATAAAAAGGCCAAACGAACCAGGAATAATTCCAAAATTTAACAGGGCACTCATATAGTTCTATGTTGCCTTTGTAAAGAAAATCAGGGGGAGGAAGCGTATATCATTTCGCACACAAAGGTGGCACGTTCCCTCTCGGAACACGAGGCTTGTTGAGAGAATCTCCGGTTTTGCGAGAAGCTTATACCAAAACTTGTCCCAATTCAGCCAAAAATTATACATATGAAAACAAGGTTTAGATTATCCCAAACATCTCGCTACCTAGACCAATGTACTATGATTTGAATTCAACATAAAATGGATACAAATATTTGAATTGGAGATTGTATGGTACATGTAGTTCATAGTGAAATATGATTACTTCTATATGCATGTTTTTTGTTATCAAGATAATATTTAAATGATTCTATAACTTGACAACAATCATATTCAAATAAGGAAAATTGATTCAAATTTAGTCCATATGGTAGACGACAATATATATGTTCACAGGGTGGAGTAAAATGTTCATATGTGATGGAAGATCAAAATGTATGACTACATCAATTGTAAACCGCAAGGTCACCTAACGATATATTCGAATTCAACATAACATGGATTCAAAAATTGAAATTCGAAATCCTGGCATTTGTAATCATATAAAAAGGGACATTACTCTTTCTTTTGGTGGGAATTGATTTGTTTCTTGTTGTTGTTGAGGGAAGTGCGAATCGATTTGGTACTGTACAGGGTAATCTTGCTCTCCCGATTTTTTTTACATTTTTCTTTTAGTTTTTTCAATGGCATCTATAGCAATATAGTAAAAGGGGACATGACTCTCTTGTGTCTTGTATGAATTGTATTTTTGTACACGTTAAGTTTGTTTTGCCGAACAAGGAATCCACACCTTGTTATCACAAAATTTTCAAGCTCGAGTATCTTTTGTTTCACCTGCTTTGAAACTCCCGCCTCTTCAACCGGCGCCGCGCCTTGTTACCCTGAAATTTCGACGCGCGTGAAAACTCCCTCCTCATCCGAAATCGGTCCCGCGGCCTAGACACGTGAAATCCCCCTTCTACCCCTCAGCCGGAAATGAAACTCGATGTCGCAGTGTCAAAACCGGTGGGAGTACGCTGGTAACTTACCCTACATTTCGGACAAGCGAGTCCCTAAGCCATGGCTCCCCCTCTCTTTCCCTTCGTTCCCCCCATTCGTCCACCGAGGCCGCCAAAACCCGCGAAACCCCATGCTCCTCCATCGGCCTCCCGACCGTCGCCCATCCGGAGACTATTCTTGGCTACTCGTCCACCGCAACAGCTCGCCGTCCCTCATCCACTGCACCGGATGAGGATCCGTCGTTGATCTCATCGTATCGCCAGATCAGCCGTCCCATCCTCCACCTCCAAGGAGCTGTCCCGATGTTTGCCTCATCTATCGCGCCACCTCCATTCCCGCAGCACCGTCTTGACCTGCCTCACCAGAACCGCAGCACCCTCACCAATTCCTTCGATGAAGCCAAGGCCAACTCGGCACCACCAAGGAGGTTCTGCACTCACCGCTGCATTTTATCTTTTATTCAATCTCACGGGGCTGTCGGTGCTCGATACCGAGCAGCCATGGAGGGTCTCCATCGTCGGCGCCGTCGTCGGCCACTTCATCCACGATACCTCTCCCCCATGTCATTGCTTCCTCGGCGACGACTTCCACACCGGCACTAGTTGAAGCTGCTCCGGCTCTTGCTCATGTTGTGGCTCTGTTCTTGCTGTCGGTCGCGCTGCTGCACTGCTCTTGCTTTTGTTCGTGCTGCTGCTCTGCTCTACTATTGTCGTCGGTCGTGCTGCTGCTCCGCTCTTGCTCTAGTTTGTGTTGCTGCTCTGCTCTTGCTCTCGCTCGCGCTATTGCTGCTGCACGACCTCCGGCAGCTACAGGAGTTGCTGCTTTAGCACTCGCTCGTGGTGCTACTACACGACTTGCTCTCGGCTAGTGCATTCCCTGCTCAAGCGTCTGCTGATTTAGATCACTGCTTCTCTGCTACTAGTGCTCGTACGCCCTAAACATCTATTGCAATGCTCTGCTACTAGTTCAATCAGTTTCGACAGTAAAATTCAGTTTCGATTGTGAAGTTCAGTTTCTTCAGTTAAGTTCAGAGTGAACAGTACTTACAACGTCTGTCGGAGCGGTCGTGGCGCGGCTGATGCGTTTTACATCTAGCACTTTCTGGTGATGTATTTTACATCATCTATTGCAGATCATATTAGAGTCCCACTTTAGATTAATGTTGTATGTCTTGTCCTGCTTCAGCCTCGCCGCTGTACACCTCACTGGAGCTGCTCCAACGATGGAACCGTCCATCACAGCAGAGCAGTACCCTCGGCGCCGTTTCCAGAGGCCTCAGATCTTGTTCCCCGCCTTCGACAGTCACACCAGCATCACCATCCTCCATGTCCAACCCAATGATGCTGAGCTCCACAAGGGTATGCCAAAGAGGTTGTACACTCGTCGCATCACTTTGCTACTCTGCATTCATGTCGATCCCTCGGGGATCCTTTGCTATGGAACTACTATGGTACTACTATTCATGCATTTGGTTAGAAGGAGTGGAGCAAAGCAAAACTGGAGGATGATTTTCCTTTGGTGTCTCTTTCAAAGAAAAAACG
The DNA here is from genome assembly GCF_002162155.2 of Triticum dicoccoides. Lineage (NCBI taxonomy): Eukaryota > Viridiplantae > Streptophyta > Magnoliopsida > Poales > Poaceae > Triticum > Triticum dicoccoides. The sequence continues at coordinate 300,395,619 of NC_041393.1, forward strand.
TAGGAATTTTAATATTCACTTGGACGTCCTTTCAAATTAATATGCATGAAGAACAGAACTAGTTGCATTACTGGCATAATAAGATTCTTATTTTATCATTTTCACATGGTTTGACTTTAATTTGACCACACTTCTCCATTCATGTGTTCTTCCAATTCATGTGAACCAAACACCCAAGTTGACTGAAATCCTATGTTTCCAAATGCTCTGTTTTGCACGTGCATTCCTATCCTATTCCTGTGTTTTTCCTGTCCCTGTGTTTATAGAGTCCTCCAATTCTAAGGAGCCCTTACAGATTTACTTCATTTTCAAATAGGCGTCAAAGAAAACTATGTGTGTTATGTCCTGCTCCTGCCGTGCCATCATCCACCCCACCTGAGGTGCACCATCGACAGAAGCGTTCACTGTAGCAGAGATCCCCCCTGCATACTTTCTTTCGCCACCTCAGATCATCTTCCCCGTTGCCAGCAGCCACGCCAACTGCATTACCATCATCGACTGAGCAGATGAACCTGAGGACTACACAGTTCCAGAAGAGAGGTCGCAGTCTTTCGTGTTTGCTTACGGTATATATCATCGACTGACCAGATGAACCTGATTTTCGGTTATTACTACCTGCTACTTTATCATTCAAAATTGAGTTTTAAAATGCACGTGTGTCTCATATCGAGGCAGCAACGAGTAGTATCTATCTACTATCTAGTTCATCTAGGGTCTTCTATGTGGTTCATGTTGGGTGGGCAAAAAAATAGATGATCCATTGTTTATCTTTTTAAACTGAAGCTATAATCTACCTGCTATCATTAGTTTTGGATCCATCCACTCGTTTGCTACCATCAGTATTGGTTTTTGCATGCACCCCTTAGGCCTTACAAAATCTAACTATTTCTTTATTATGCATGTCAGATATTGTACACAATCGTACTGAACATGTAGAGAAAAAGAGAAGACCGTTGCATTGGAATATAATGTCATGCAGACGCCACTCCATGGTGGGCGAAGTGGGCCCCCCCTCTCGCCATTCTAGATTGTATTCCAGAGGAAGATAACTATTCAGATGGGGATTCAGAAGGAGCCGACCACTCCTGTTTACCACCTGAGGTGTTTGCTCTAACCTGGCATGCTGATGTTGGTCGTATCATGCATATGGCGCCTCACATTGCTTACGTTATACATCTTATATGTCATCAGCTTAGTTTAAATTTTCTTTTTGTGAATGCCGCCTGTTTGGTTTTCTATATCATACTCCCACCGTTCCTAAATTTGTCTTTTTAGAGATTTCAACAAGTGACTACATATGGAGCAAAATGAGTGAATCTACAATCTAAAATATGTCTATATACATCCGTATGTGGTAGTCCATTTGAAATCTCTAAAAAGACAAATATTTAGGAATGGAGGGAGTATATGGGAATTATGCAATGCCATCTTCTTTATCCAGGCATCATATACATGAATCATGCAATGCCATCCTGTTTAGCCAGTCATCGTATATGTGAATTGAATCGTGCCATATTTTTTTCATAATTTATTCCATTTGTCAAAAATGTTTATACATTCATCTACTCTTCCCGTGCATCAACCATTTGGGTCGGTCATGGGAAAATCTGGAGTGAAAACAAGGTATTTTGAGCAGTCAGTGCTACCTATCGATGCAGATTTCTTGCTGGTTACAGATACCTCCTTAGAGGAGGATTCAGACACAGATGACCAGTCATATCCCCCCCCCCGAGGTGCATGCTCTAACTTGGCAGGGTTATATTGCTCATATCATGAATATGGTGTCTTGCATTGCCATGCCATATGCTTAGATTAGACATGCTTTGTGTGAATGCCTCTTGTTTGCTTTCTGTATCAGATATGTGAATTATGCAATGCCATGTTTTTCAGCCAGTTATCATATATGTGAATTATGCACCGCCATGTAGCCTGGCATCATATATGTGAATTATCTCATGCCATATGTTTTTTCATTACATATTCGATTTGTTGACAATCTGTGTATATTGAACTACTCTCCATGTTTATCAGCCATTTGGGCCGATTATGGAAAAATTTAGAGTGAAAACAAGGTCTTTAGAGCAGGCAATGGCACCTGTTGAAGCGTATATCTCGATGGTTACAGGGAGCTCCTCAGAGGAGGATTCAGAGATAGATGACCAGTCATATATCCCACCTGAGGTGTATGCTCTTAGTTGCAATGTTTATATTTCTCATATCATGCATATGGTATCTTTCATTGCTTAGTTTAGACATCATATGCATAATATTGAATTCCATCTGCTTAATTTAGAGAGCATACATGTGAGTGCCAGCTGCTTAGTATATGAATCAATTATGTCAATTATATGATGCCATCCTGTATACTTAGACAACATGTATGTGAATTATTTCATCCCAACCTATTTTAGAAAGACATCATATAGTTTTGTCATGTCATCATGTTTAGATACTCATCATATGTTGAATTATGCCATAATATCTTGTTAAGTTATCCATCATATATCTGAAACTGTGTCATGCTATCATGTTTAGTTAGGCATCGTATACGTGAAATTGTGTCATGCGGTCCTGTTTGGTTTGACAACATATATGTGAATTACCACATTTGTCTATCATACAATGTCCGTACGTTCAATTTCTTTTCTTCTTTATCGTCCATTTGAATTGGAGGGGTGATGGCAGTATCTAAGGGAGCAAAAACCCATTCTTCACAAAAGACAGTGCTACCCTCGATGCAGATAGAACCATGGTTGTACTGGCCCACAAACTAGCCCCACCACACATAATCGAGACTCTTCCAGATTGCACACTTACACCGTTGGGAAGAGAACCAGCTAGAACCCATCTAACCGTAACCCCAGCGGATAGTAACCCACTTCTAGTTGACAAAGCACCATGTCCACCACAGAGTACCCCCACACGAGCAGTTTGTAAAGCAACTGCAGTGCCCAAAGCACAAAGACCACCACAGCTAACCCAAACTCCACGTTTAAAGCAGAAGAGCAACTGTTCTCAGGTCAGATTCCGTAGCTATGGTCCATACTCATTTGCTATTGCATCACTATATTTACTCATACCAACTACTTTTGAATTTGAAGGATCCAATTGAAACTCCAATGGCGCAACAGGTATGTTTTAAACCTATTTCTTTAACTGGATTGTTGTTCTAACTTCTTGCTCTATGTTGATTTCAGTTTAAGTTGTATAAACAGTTATGTTCTCATGTGATGCACATTACAAGTGTTGCCAATATTGTGTAGTTTCTCACACTTATATTTTGTCTAAGTTGTTATGTCTTAAAAATATATGAGTTTAACTGTGTCTCTATCTTGATTAGGCAACATAAACTAGAATGATATGGACAATACAATGAACATAGTACATAGATATATGTTTGTTTCATGTTGTTATCATGTCCACCTTACTACTGAACCGGTTTACCAAAATGAGTTTTGTATACTACATGCTAAACATGTGATGTGTCTACTTGTTTCTCTTGTAGTATGCAAACAAAATATTGGAGAAGAGCACCCCCACTATGTAATGGTAGATAAAGTAATGCAGATAAGGTTCAAGATAGTGAGACAACCCTTTTGGTCTCCAAGAAAGGTGATAAAAATGATGTAGACAGCGAGAAAACCCCACAGTCCTGCATTGATGTAGTGTTCGAATTACTGGCCAGTACCGCTGGCACAAGCTCTTTGAACTCGCTGCTTGAATCACTTCGACTTCTTCAGTCTCAGCTACAAGCTGAAAGGCATCAGTCAGCTGTGCTGCAGCAAGAAGCTAAAGGATTGAGGAAGTCCCTGCTGAATTCAGATGCATACTATCTTGTGCAACAGCAAGCGCTGGAGGATTTAAGCGCCAAACAAGAGAAAGTTAATAAGCTTGCTAAGCATCTTTCCAGCATTATGGATACTTAGGATATTGTTTCTTGAGCTCTTTTGAAGTGGTTTTAGTTCTGGACTTGTTTTTCTTAGGCGTTTATATGCTGCTTTGTTCCCTATATTTGCACTGGTGGCGAACTTTGATGCCCAGTGGATGTAATAGGTGTAATAGCCGTGATAGCCTAGCATAAGTTGCTTGCTTATTAATTTCCTTGTTGTCTTGTTTATTTTTTTGCTTGTAGTCAGTGCAGTTCTTTTTCCACGGTTTGCTAGTGGCCGGAATAACCTATTTTTTAAAACTAGGCCACAATAACCATGGGCTACATATTTAATGTAGTGACATTGCGCCTCCTACCGGCCATAGAAACAATGGGCCTTCTACGGGCCGTAGAAATAATGGGCCTTCTACGGGCCGTAGACACAATAGGCCTTCTACTGGACGTATCATCAATGGGCCTGATATGGGCCGTATGATCGATTGGCCAAACATGGGCCAATAACAGACCGCATTATGGCCATAAACGGGCTAGAGTTGGAATCGTCCGTTCATGGACCGGCCATAATAGGCCATCGTTAATAGGTCGTATTTGATGACGCTATGAAAATGGTCCAACGTATTAACGGGCCACAAACAAGCCGACTGTAACAATGGGCTGAATTTGGCCCACAAGCAGAAAATGACAGTAACGGTCCGTAAGTAACCGAATGCTAGAAATGAGCCCAAGAATAAATGGCCCTGAGAAGGCCGAAAGATAACATGGGCTGGAAACGGCCTAATGGAATAATGGGCCGTTAATGGGTATAAAGTGATACACTATTCATTACAAGCCAGTTTCACCACCGGTCGTTAATGGGCGAAGAGTTACAAAGGGCCTCATATGGGCCGAAAGACGTCATGGGCCATATATGGGCCGGAAGTTAAAATGGGTTGGAATCATATTGGACGGCCCAGATGACGCTACTGGGCCTAATTCGGATAGGCCGTAACGGGTCCTGGGTTAGCGAGCTGTAAATGGGCTATCTGCGAACAGGTCGTTAACAGGCTTTCCGTGGGCCGGCCCGCCACCTTTTGACCAAGTCAAACGGTCCGGCCTTTTCATAGGAATGGGCCTCTGTTGGGTCGAGCCACGTGTCGACGTATCATAGGCGCCTTCGGTCCAATGAGTGGATGACATTTGTCCCAACGGTGAGCCGACACGTGTTTCCTCCAGCCAATGATGATTTTACACGTGGAAAATCCCCATTGGTCGGGGCTGTTAACGGGTTATCAGATCCAAACCCGGACCTGATAGCTTAACGGCGTTCCGCTATGGTGGATGCCATGTGTCGATCACCCTTGACGAAAGCACTTCTGTGTCGCGTGATTTATCGTCATGGAAGTGGACACTTCCATGATGCTAATTTTGGTATGTCATGGAACACTTCAACGATAGCACAGGTATGACTATCTTGATTTTGTCATAAAATCGTCATGGATGTACATGCATGAAAGAAAACCTGACCTACTGTGATAAACACGTATCATCATGGAAATGTATTTTTTTGTAGTGATCCCTTAAAAATATCTAGCCGCTAGGAGGTTTCTTCTGCTTGATAACACAAGGTTATTATGTTTCAGTGTGATGTTTGTTGTTCCCGCTCCTGCCTGCATCCCTCGAAAATATCTACCTGGCTAGAGGGTTTTTCTGTTTGATAGCACATAGTTGTTATCTTCGGACTGAGTGTGATGTTTGTTGCTCAATCCCTTCATCAAAATTTTCAGTAGCCCCGGCATTATACTCCCACCTAGTAAAATTTTCAGTAGGCATGTCATTTCCTCAAATACCACCTTGGCCTCCCCCCCCACACACACACACCCCAAAAACTCTGTGTTTGCACACACACACACACCACCACCCATCCCTCGCTCGAAACCCTGGCAAGGCCGTAGTTACCACTGCACTGCCTCCATCGTCAACATCTATCGCTTTGCCCGTGTAGGTTACCCACTGATCTCCATACCCTAGCCGCCCTAAGTTTCTTAGATGACGCCTGCCAAACGCCCCCTTTCCCACAGATCCCCATCTCCCACTCTAGAGCATCGCAGGCTAAGCCCGACTATGCTTCCCATGGAGCTCGAGGAGCTAATGGACCCAAAGAGGTATATTGCGGCCTCTTCACCCGACATCGGCGGCGTGGCTGCTGAGGAAGCTGACGATGATTACTGGCTGATGGACCTCAATCAGCGGGCTAGAGTATGTTGGTATGTCAAGGACGCTGGCTACAACATCGAGGTCCTTGACCATGATAGCCTGACATGGGTTATTTCATAGGTTAAGTGGCCCACCCCAACCCCTCAAGTTCAATCGCCATCAATCTCATCCATGGCCCTGCCGCTGACCTCCTCTAGCTCACTGTCAAGAATTTGTCATCCTACATCGCCATCGATCCCTTTTGTTGTTTTTAAAGGACACGTTCTGCAACACTGGCTTGGGATCCTCAGCTGCCAACTCAGACCTCATCGACGACGACCACGAGGAAGGCACCCTCTCTGGCTCTTCCAAGGGGAAAGAGTCCATCTGCGACATTAGGGAGGGCACCCTATAGTCGTGCTCTTCCAAGGGGAAGGAGACCATCCGCGACAACATGAAGCACACCTAGAGTTTGTGCTCTTCCCATGGGAACGAGCGCCTTCATAGGGGGAATCCATTACTTGATTTGTCGAGCCCCTTATGTAGTGAGAATATGTCCAGTTTTAATTGTTATATTTGGTTGTTTGCAGTACATCTTGTTTATTTCAGTTATTCACAATGTGATGCTCTATATGTGCAACTATTTACTATGCAGTACAATTTCATCAATAGCAGTTTCAACAATACCAATGGAAATGACTATATTTCACTAGTGGAAAAAACCTAGCTATGGCGTGGCAAAAAGTGCCTTACTGGTGTAGAGACCCAATGCAACCAATATGGCGCCAGTGAAAACAATTTAGTGGTTGTTGATGACCCACAAGTGTAGGGGATCTATCATAGTCCTTTCGATAAGTAAGAGTGTCGAACCCAACGAGGAGTAGAAGGAAATGATAAGCGGTTTTCAGTAAGGTTTTCTCTGCAAGCACTGAAATTGTAGGTAACAGATAGTTCTGTGATAAGATAAAGAGTAACGAGGAACAAGTAAATAAATTAAATAAAGTGCAGCAAGGTGGCCCAATCCTTTATGTAGCAAAGGATAAGCCTGGACAATTTCTAATAATGGTAAAGGAGCTCCCGAGGACACATTGGGAATTATCGTCAAGCTAGTTTTCATCACGCTCATATGATTCACGTTCGGTACTTTGATAATTTGATATGTGGGTGGACCGGAACTTGGGTACTGCCCTAACTTGGACAAGCATCCCACTTATGATTAACCCCTATTGCAAGCATCCGCAACAACAAAAAGAAGTATTAAGGGAAACTTAACCACAGCATTAGACATATGGATCCATATCAACCCCTAACGAAGCAACGCATAAACTAGGGTTTAAGCTTCTGTCACTCTAGCAACCCATCATCTACTTATTACTTCCCCATGCCTTCCTCTAGGCCCAAATAATGGTGAAGTGTCATGTAGTCGACGTTCACATAACACCACTAGAGGAAAAGACAACACACATCTCATCAAAATATCGAACGTATACCAGATTCACATGACTACTAATAGCAAGACTTCTCCCATGTCCTCAGGAACAAACGTAACTACTCACAAAACATATTCATGTTCATAATCAGAGGAGTAATAATATGCATAAAGGATCTGAACATATGATCTTCCACCAAGTAAACCAATTAGTATCAACTACATGAAGTAATCAACACTACTAGCAACCCACAAGTACCAATTTGTGGTTTTGATACACAATTGGATACAAGAGATGAACTAGGGTCTGAGAGGAGATGGTGTTGGTGAAGATGTTGATGGAGATTGACCCCCTCCCGATGAGAGGATCATTGGTGATGACATTGGTGATGATTTCCCCCTCCCGGAGGGAAGTGTCCCCGGCAGAACAGCTCCGCCAGAGCCCTAGATTGATTCCGCCAAGGTTCCGCCTCGTGGCGGCGGATTTTCGTCCCATAAGCTTGCCCATGATTTTTTCCAGGGTAAAAGTGATGATATAGCAGAAGATGGACGCCGGAGGCCCACCAGGGGGCCCAGGAGATAGAGGGGCACGCCCTATAGGGGGGACACGCCCCCTGTCTCCTGGACAGGGTGTGGGCCCCATGGCCTATTTATTTCGCTCAGAAATTCCTATTAATTCCAAAAGGTTGTTTCGTGGAGTTTCAAGACTTTTGGAGCTGTGCAGAATAGGTTTCCAACGTTTGCTCCTTTTCCAGCCAGAATTCCAGCTGCCGGCATTCCCCCACTTCATGGTAAACTTTGTAAAATAAGAGAGAATAGCCATAAGTATTGAGATATAATGTGTAATAACAGCCCATAATGCAATAAATATTGATATAAAAGCATGATGCAAGATGGACGTATCAACTCCCCCAAGCTTCTACCTCGCTTGTCCTCAAGCGAAAGCCGAAATCGAGAAATATGTCCACATGTTTAGAGATAGAGGTGTCGATAAAAATAAAATACGGACATGAGGGCATCATGATCATTCTAATAACAGCAACATATATAGATTTTGTCATATGATTTCCTATGCTCAAGTAACACACAATTCACAATGTCAAGTATGGTTCAAAAACTTCATTGTGAACTAACAAATTATAATCTCGGTCATTGAAGCAATTGCAATTTATCGTAATATCAGAGAGAGTCAATAATGGAGCTTTTCAGCAAGCTCACATACTCAACTATCTCGTGGTCTCCTACAATTGCTAACACTCACGCAGTACTTGTGGTTATAGAGTTTCAGCCGGACACTGAGAAAGATAGGTGCTTATTGTGTTGCCTCCCAACGTATTCACCTTTAGGTGATGTCAAAAATAATAGCCCATGCTAACTTACATCCAATTGGATATATATATATATATATATATATATATATATATATATATCATGATCTTTCAAACACGAGGAGCTTGCCAAAGGATAAAGTAAAAAGGGAAAGGTGAGGATCACCTTGACTCAAGCATAAAGTAAAAAACATAAAGTAATAGATAGGCCCTTCGCAGAGGGAAGCAGAGGTTGTCATGCGCATTTAGGGTTGATGCATAAAATCTTATTGCAAAAGAACGTCACTTTATTTTGCCCCGTGTATGTGGACCTTTATTATGAAGTCCGTCGCTTTTATTACTTCCACAACAAGTTCGTACAAAGCTTATTTTCTCTGCACTAATAAGTCATACATATTTAGGAGAGCAATTTTATTGCTTGCACCGATGACAACTTACTTGAAGGATCTTACTCAATCCATAGGTAGGTATGGTGGACTCTCATGGAAAAACTGGGTTTAAGGATATTTGGAAGCACAAGTAGTATTTCTACTTGGTGTGAGGAATTTGGCTAGCACGAGGGGGAAAGGCAAGCTCAACATGTTTGGAAGGTCAATGACAATGTACTTTAACTGAGATGTCGGAAAACATAAACCATTATGTTGTCTTCCTTGTCCAACATCAACTCTTTTAGCATGTCATACTTAATGGGTGCTTCACAATCATAAAAGGTGTCAAATATAATATATTTACATGTGAACCCCTCTTTCCTTATCACTTCCTATTAATTGCAACGATGACCAAGGCTATGTTCATCAACTCTCAACAATTTTTATGCCTCATACTTTCTATGTGTGAAGTTATCACTATCCATAAGATCAATATGAACTCTATTATTCTTTCTACTTTCTCAAGATCATAGCACATAGCAAAGCCCTTGACTCAACACTAAACTTTATTATAGATAGAACACAGACTTGATTACATAAAGAGATCACCATGCAAAACTCAAACTACTTGATATCAAAACTTCAAACTACTAAATCAAGACACTACTAAAAGGGTCGAACTAAATAAAGTGGTAAAGATAGGAGTGTGATGGTGATACGATACCGGGGCACCTCCCCCAAGCTTTGCAGTCGCCAAGGGGAGTGCCCATACCCATGTGATTATTTCCTCGGAGGTGATGGAGGTGGTGAAGTGGGAGTTGTTTCATTTTTCTTCTCTAGCTTGCGTCTGAGGCTAAAATTTTCCTCCCTCAGATCCTCATTCTCGAGCTCAAGTTTCATTATCTTTTTGCATAATGCCGCCTTGCTGTCCCGCAGAAAACATGGTGGGATAGATTAAACCTTAGGGAAGCTTGAATTCTTGAACTCCACATGCATATCGCCAGGTTGAGGTAGTGGATCGTCCTCTTCTTCGGAGCTTGTCTCCTCCTTCCCCTTTGGATCATAGTCTTCTTCTTCCTCCGTGGTCTAGCCATAATGCTCCACATCCCCATAAACTTTTGGGTTTGCGATATAATCAGCTATGTAGCTCTCCCCCTCATAATCTTGGGACGACATCTTGTTCCAAATCTGCAACAGGAACAGCTCGAAACAAAAACAGAGGATATTTGCGTGATACGGTGGTCAAAACCTTCAGGAGTATATATAATGAATTTTTACTGACCAAAATACGTAACATACAAGAAAACGGAGTCCGGGAGGCACACGAGCTTCCCATGAGACAGGGGGCGCGCCCTATAGGGGGGGGCGCGCCCTCCACTCTCGTGGGAGCCTTGTGTCCCTTTCGGACTACTTCTTTCTTCCTAAAATTGTTAAATAATCCAAAACTGATAAAAATTGCCATTGGAGTTGTTTTGGAGTCGGTTTACTTACCGTACCACATACCTATGTATTTTCGGAGTCTGGAACGTTCCGGAAAGTGTCCTTTATGTATTCCTCAGGGGTTACGGTTTCAATAATATTAGTTTCAACATTGATAGGATTACCTAAAATATAGTGTTTAATTCTTTGACCGTTTACCACCCTCGGATTCGTGCCTTCGAAGTTGTTGATTTTTATAGCACCAGAACGGTAGACCTCCTCGATAACATAGGGACCTTCCCATTTTGAGAGAAGTTTTCCTGCAAAAAGTCTTAAACGAGTTGAATAATAACACATAATCTCCTACGTTAAACTCACACTTTTGTATCCTCTTATCATGCTAGCATTTGACTTTTTCTTTGAAAAGCTTGGCATTCTCATAAGCTTGGGTTCTCCATTCATCAAGTGAGCTAATATCAAATAACCTCTTCTCACCGGCAAGTTTGAAGACACAATTGAGCTCTTTGATAGCCCAATATGCCTTATGTTCAAGTTCAAGAGGTAAATGACATGCTTTTCCATAAACCATTTTATAAGGAGACATACCCATAGGATTTTTGTATGTAGTTCTATAGGCCCATAATGCATCATCAAGTTTTTTGGACCAATTCTTTCTAGATCTATTCACAGTCTTTTGCAAAATTAATTTGAGCTCTCTATTGCTCAACTCTACTTGACCACTAGACTGCGGATGATAAGGAGATGCTATTCTATGATTGACATCATACTTAGCAAGCATCTTACGGAAAGCACCATGAATAAAATGTGAACCACCATCAGTCATAAGATATCTAGGGACTCCAAACCTCAGAAAAATAACTTCTTTAAGCATTTTAATAGAAGTGTTATGATCAGCACTGCTAGTTGGAATAGCTTCTACCCACTTAGTAACGTAATCAACAGCAACTAAGATATGTGTATAACCATTAGAGGCAGGAAAAGGTCCCATATAATCAAAGCCCCAAACATCAAACGGTTCAATAACAAGAGAGTAATTCATAGGCATTTCTTGACGTCTACTAATGTTACCCATTATTTGACATTCATCATAGGATAAGACAAACTCACGAGCATCTTTGAAAAGAGTAGGCCAATAAAAACAGATTGTAGTACCTTGTGTGCAGTTCTATCTCCAGCGTGGTGTCCTCCATAAGATTTAGAGTGACACTTATGTAGAATCTCTTCCTGTTCATGCTTAGGCACACAATGTCTAATAACACCGTCTACTCCTTCTTTATCAAGGTGTGGATCATCCCAGAAATAATGTCTTAAATCATAAAAGAACTTTTTCTTTTGCTGTTATGTGAAACTAGGCGGTATAAATTTAGCAACAATGTAATTAGCATAATCAACATACCAAGGAGCAGTACGAGAAGCATTGATGACAGCTAATTGTTCATCAGGAAAGCTATCATTAATAGGCAGTGGGTCATCAAGAACATTCTCTAACCTAGACAAGTTATCTACAATGGGGTTCTCAGCTCCTTTTCTATCAATAATATGCATGTCAAATTCTTGCAGCAAGAGAACCCATCTAATAAGTCGAGGCTTAGCATCTTTCTTTTCCATAAGATATTTAATGGCAGCATGATCAGTGTGAATAGTAACTTTGGAATCAACAATATAAGGTATAAACTTATCACATGCAAACACAACTGCTAAGAACTCTTTTTCAGTAGTAGCATAATTTCTCTGGGCAGTATCAAGAGTCTTACTAGCATACTAGATAACATTCAATTTCTTATCAACTCTTTGCCCAAGAACAGCACCTACAGCATAATGACTAGCATCGCACATAATTTCAAAAGGTAAATTCCAATCAGGTGGCTGAACAATAGGTGCAGTGATCAAAGCTTTCTTAAGTGTTTCAAAAGCTTCTACACAATCATCATCAAAGACAAAAGAGATATCTTTTTGCAATAAATTAGTCAGAGGCCTAGAGATTTTAGAAAAGTCCTTAATGAACCTCCTATAAAAACCGGCATGACCAAGGAAACTTCTTATACCTTTTATGTCCTTGGGACATGGCATCTTTTCAATAGCATCAACTTTGGCTTTATCAACTTCAATACCTCTCTCGGAGATCTTGGCCCCAAGACAATGCCTTCATTAACCATAAAGTGGCACTTTTCGCAATTCAGGACGAGACTAGTGTCTTCGCATCTCTGCAAAGCTCGATCAAGGTTGCTCAAACAATCATCAAAGGAGGATCCATAGACGAAGAAGTCATCCATGAATACCTCACAAATCTTTTCACAAAAATCAGAGAATATAGCCATCATGCATCTTTGAAAGGTAGCAGGTGCATTACATAAACCAAAAGTCATACGACTATAAGCAAAAGTACCAAAAGGGCAAGTAAAAGTAGTTTTAGATTCATCCTTCGCTGACACAGGTATCTGAGAGAAACCAGAATAACCATCTAGAAAGCAAAAATGTGTGTGTTTGGATAGCCTTTCTAGCATTTGATCAATAAAAGGTAAAGGGTAATGATCTTTCTTAGTAGCTTTATTTAACTTACGGAAATCAATTACCATCCTATAACCTGTAATAATTCTTTGCGGGATCAATTCATCTTTATCATTAGGAACAACGGTAATACCTCCCTTTTTAGGGACACAATGGACAGGGCTTACCCATTCACTATCAGCAACGGGATAAATAATACCTGCCCCAAGGAGCTTTAGTATATCCTTTCTTACCACTTCGTTCATCTTGGGATTTAATCGTCTTTGAGGATCTCTAACTGGTTTGGCATCTTTCTCCACTGAAATCTTGTGTTGACATAATGTGGGACTAATGCCCTTAAGATCGTCCAGAGTATATCCAATAGTTGCACGGTGCTTCTTCAGAGTTTTCAATAATCTTTCTTCTTCTTTCTCTGAAAGGTTAGCACTAATAATAACAGGATATATTTCTTTTTCATCAAGATAAGCATACTTAAGATTATCAGGTAATGGTTTAAGTTCAAACACGGGATCACCCTTTGGTGGAGGGGGATCCCCAAGATTTTCAACAGGAAGGTTATGTTTCAGCATAGGTTCCTGTTTAAGGAACACTTCATCTATTTCTTCCCTTTCCTTCATAAACATATCGTTTTCATGGTCTAGCAAATATGGTTCAAAAGGATCAGTTGGAGGAACAGCAATGGAAGCAAGACCAATAATCTCATCCTTACTAGGTTATTCCCTTTCACGAGGTTGTCTACTAAACTTAGAAAAATTAAACTCATGAGACATACCATCTATGCCAATAGTAACAATATTCCTTTCACAATTAATCTTAGCACTAGCAGTATTCAAGAAGGGCCTACCAAAAATAATGGGACAAAAGGCATCTTGTGGGGAAGCAAGAACAAGAAAATCAGCAGGGTATTTAACCTTCCCACACAAAACTTCAACATCTCTAACAACCCCAATAGGTTTAATGGTGTCCCTATTAGCAAGCTTAATAGTAACATCAATGTCTTCTAATTCAACGGGTGCAATGTCGTGCATAATTTCTTTATAAAGATCATAAGGTATCACACTAGCACTGGCACCCATATCGCATAAGCCATGATAACAATGATCTCCTATTTTAACAGAAATAACAGGCGTGCCTACGATAGGCCTACGTGTCTTAGTATTAGGTCTAGCAATATTAGCAGTCTCACCCAAGAAAGAAATAACATGTCCATCTAAGTCCTCATCCAAGACATCTTTAACCATAGCAATACTAGGTTCAACATTAATTTGCTCAGGAGGTGTATAAGTACTAGTATTACTCTTATGAACAACAGTCAGAGCTTTAGCATGATCCTTTATCCTAACAGGAAAAGGAGGTTTTACAACATAAGTAGTAGGAACAATAGGATCACTATAGGTAATAGTCTTTTCTTCGACTGTAATAGGTGCAACTACTTTCACTTCAACAGGAGGATTATATTTAAACTACTTCTCCTTAGGGAGATCAACATGACTAGCAAAAGATTCACAAAAGTAGCTACTATCTCAGAGTCAAGTCCATACTTAGCGCTAAATCCACAAAAAACATTGGTATCCATAAAAGATTTAACACAATCGAACTTAGGTGTCATACCTGACTCCTTACCATCGTCGGAACCCCAATCTCGAGAGTTGCATTTAATTCTTTCCAATAAGTCCCATTTGAAATCAATAGTCTTCATCATATAAGAACCAGCACAGGAAGTATCGAGCTGGTTGCGATTATCAAGAGAAAGCCGAGCATAGAAATTCTGAATAATCATTTCCCGAGAGAGCTCATGATTGGGGCATGAATATAACATTGACTTAAGCCTCCCCAAGCTTGAGCGATGCTTTCTCCTTCGCGAGGCTAGAAATTATATATGTAATTACGATCACGATGAACAAGATGCATAGGAAAGAACTTCTGGTGAAATTCCAACTTCAATCGCTTATAATTCCAAGATCTTGTATCATCACATAGCCTATACCATGTCATTGCATCTCCCTTCAATGATAAAGGGAAGACCTTCCTTTTGACAACATCATCGGGAATACTTGCAAACTTAAATAATCCACAAACTTCATCCACAAAGATAAGGTGTAAATCGGGATACAATGTTCCATCTCCTGCAAATGGATTAGCTAGCAGTTTCTCTATCATACCCGAAGGAATCTCGAAGTAAATATTTTCATCAAGTTCAGTAGGTTGAGGAGAAACTCTTTGCTCTTCTGGATGGGGTGAAGATACCCCAAACAAGACCCTCAAAGGATTAGTTTCCATAGTGACAACTAACAGAAAATTTCAGCACACTATATAAATGTTTCCTTACCAAGTTCCACTCACCAAAAGCACTACACTCCCCGGCAACGGCGGCCGAAAAGAGTCTTGATAACCCACAAGTGTAGGGGATCTATCGTAATCCTTTCGATAAGTAAGAGTGTCGAACCCGACGAGGAGCAGAAGGAAATGATAAGAGGTTTTCAGTAAGGTTTTCTCTGCAAGCACTGAAATTGCAGGTAACTGATAGTTTTGTGATAAGATAAATAGTAACGAGCAACAAGTAAATAAAGTAAATAAAGTGCAGCAAGGTGGCCCAATCCTTTATATAGCAAAGAATAAGCCTGGAAAATTTCTAATAATGGTAAAGGAGCTCCCGAGGACACATTGCGAATTATCGTCAAGCTAGTTTTCATCACGCTCATATGATTTGCGTTCGGTACTTTGATAATTTGATATGTGGGTGGACCGGAACTTGGGTACTGCCCTAACTTGGACAAGCATCCCACTTTTGATTAACCCCTATTGCAAGCATCCGCAACAACAAAAAGAAGTATTAAGGTAAACCTAACCACAGCATAGTATTAAGGTAAACCTAACCACAGCATTAGACATATGGATCCATATCAACCCCTAACGAAGCAACGCATAAACTAGGGTTTAAGCTTCTGTCACTCTAGCAACCCATCATCTACTTATTACTTCCCCATGCCTTCCTCTAGGCCCAAATAATGGTGAAGTGTCATGTCGTCAACGTTCACATAACACCACTAGAGGAAAAGACAACATACATCTCATCAAAATATCAAACGAATACCAAATTCACATGACTACTAATAGCAAGACTTCTCCCATGTCCTCAGGAACAAACGTAACTACTCACAAAGCATATTCATGTTCATAATCAGAGGAGGAATAATATGCATAAAGGATCTGATCATATGATCTTCCACCAAGTAAACCAATTAGTATCAACTACACAAAGTAATCAACACTACTAGCAACCCACAGGTACCAATTTGTGGTTTTGATACAAGATCGGATACAAGAGATGAACTAGGGTTTGAGAGGAGATGGTGCTGGTGAAGATGTTGATGGAGATTGACCCCCTCCCGATGAGAGGATCGTTGGTGATGACGTTGGTGATGATTTCCCCCTCCCAGAGGGAAGTGTCCCCGGCAGAATAGCTCCGCCAGAGCCCTAGATTGATTCTGCCAAGGTTCCGCCTTGTGGCGGTGGAGTTTCGTCCTGTAAGCTTGCCCACGATTTTTTCCAGGGTAAAAGTGATGATATAGCAGAAGATGGACGCCGGAGGCCCACCAGGGGGCCCGGGAGATAGGGGGCGCGCCCTATAGGGGGGGGCGCCCCCTGTCTCCAGGACAGGGTGTGGGCCCCATGACCTATTTCTTTCGCTCAGAAATTCTTATTAATTCCAAAAAGTTGTTTCGTGGAGTTTCAGGACTTTTGGAGTTGTGCAGAATAGATTTCCAACGTATGCTCCTTTTCCAGCCAGAATTCCAGTTGCCGCCATTCCCCCTCTTCATGGTAAACCTTGTAAAATAAGAGAGAATAGCCATAAGTATTGAGATATAATGTGTAATAACAGCCCATAATGCAATAAATATTGATATAAAAGCATGATGCAAAATGGACGTATCAGTGGAGTTGGCAGACACGTCAATAGTATTTTAGTAATCATGGTGTACCACCTGGCTAACGCCAGCAATCTATTGTGTTATCTATGCCGTTTATTGTGAGGCAACGCCAGCAATTTGTATTTTTTAGCAATAAAAAATATACCCAGCTATTAGTATATGTGAAGCCATTTAAACTTCTAGTGGTAAGTCTCAAATCCACAAAAGTATACCCAGCTATTATATTTTTTCGTAACTAGCTTGCTACCTACAAGAAAAAGTTATCCGGTAGCTTGCTACAAGCAAAAGTATCGTCATCTCATGCAACTTGTTATCCGCTAACTAGATCATCTCACGCAACTTGTTCCTGTTGCTCTGTCCCTCCTTTCTCAAATAGACTTTGCGGGTCTTCAGCTCCTCCCTCTCGGCCTTCAGGAGTCGTATCGCCTTCTTCATAGACTTGATCTCAGTGACCAGTAGCTCCTTCTGGTCGGTGAGCTTCAATTTCTTATCGCAGAGATCAGAGTTCTCGTCGATCATCGCGTCCTTCTCTTTCTTCAGGGAGTTATTCACTCCTTAAGTGCGTTCATTGTACTCTAACGCGACAAGCTCACGGATGAGCCACTACAGGAATCAGGAACTTTGTCGTCCGCCACAGCTGACGGCAAAGGCACACATAGAGGACGGCAAAGAACTTTGCCGTCAGCCAGCAGACGGCAACACATTCGGCTGAATAGGCTACGGCAAAGGCTTCTTTGTCGTCTGTTGGCGGATGGAAAAGATGCAAAGTTCTTTGCCGCCGCCAGCTGACGGCAAAGAGCCTGGACGGCACAAGTGTCAGCTTAGGTCCGTTAAGGGGTAAATGGTGTGTTTTGCCGTCTGCTGGGGGATGGCAAAGACCTTCGTGTATTTGCCGTCTGCTGGCGGATGACAAAGACCTTCGTGTATTTGCCATCTACTAGCGGTTGACAAAGAACATTGATTATTTGCCGTCCGCCACCAGATAGCATATCATGCCACATGGCAACACCTGGGCGACTGGCCTATTTGGTAACTTCGCCGTCAGCTGGCTGACGACAAAACTTCAAAGTTCTTTACCGTCAGCTGGCTGACGCAATGCATCAAAATAGCCAGACTATTGCCCCAGGTTGCATAGGTGGCTGACATGTGGCATCTTTGTCGTCCGCTGGCTGATGGCAAAGCTCTTTGCTATCCGCTAGCAGAAGGTAAAGAGTCTATACAGCCCCTGTATTTTTTTGCTTTTTCTTGATTTCATTCAATTTGACAAAATTTCACATATATATATACACACACACATATGAAAATACTTTCGACAAGCATACCAACACATATACATAGCAAATCATATCCCTGCCATATGGATATGATCATCCAACACATATACATAGCCAACATATCCAACAACAAGCATACAAGGTTTTCATCCATACATACATATATAGGTAGCAAGCTTCCTCGTATAAAGCAAATCAAAACAAGATGGAATCATAAAGAGAAGAGTAGACTCCATCAATGCAAGCTTCCTCATCTAAAGCAAATCGGAAAATTGGGAAAGAAGAAAGTTAGAA
>NC_041393.1:300414434-300419616 GCF_002162155.2 Triticum dicoccoides
GAAGAAGAAGAAGAAGAAGAAGAAGAAGAAGAAGAAGAAGAAGAAGAAGAAGAAGAAGAAGAAGAAGAAGAAGAAGAAGAAGAAGAAGAAGAAGAAGAAGAAGAAGAAGAAGAAGAAGAAGAAGAAGAAGAAGAAGAAGAAGAAGAAGAAGAAGAAGAAGACTAGCTAGAAAAAGAAGAAGAAGAAGAAGAAGAGGAGGAGGAAGAAAAGGAAGAAAAGGAAGAAGAAGAAGAAGAAGATTTTTTTTCTTCTCTTTGTTTTTCTCCTCTCCTCTTTTTTATCTTCTTCTTCTTCTTCTAACTAAGGTAGGTAAAAATGCCATTTTTTTGCTAAGCTAGGTAAAAATTGCTAAGTGTAGGTCATTTTAGATCTAAGCTAGGTAAATATGTCATTTTGGAGCTTACTAAGGTTATTATGTCATTTTCGAGGAAAGTAAGGTAAGTCTATATCATTTTGGAGGTAACAAAGATTATCATGACATTTTTGAGGAACGAAAGCTAAGTATAGCTCATTTTTGTCTAACTTAGGTAGTTATGCCATTTAGGAGGAAAGTAGCTAAGTATGCATCTATTAAGCAAAACACTAGAGAAAACTTACCCTCATCACAACAAATGTGATGAAGATCGCAACTAAGGTAACAATTGATGCAACGACATAATGATACCAAGCCTCATTATCAATGGCATATTTACTAATCTTCTTAATCTTCAAGCGCATTGCATCCATCTTCAAGCGCATTGCATTCATCTTCATCTTGTGATCATCAACCACATCGGCAACATACAACTCCAATTTGATCTTCTCTTCTTCAATTCTTTTAATTTTTTCTTTCAAATAGTCATTTTATTTTTCAACTAAATTTAACTTCTCGACAAGAGGGTCGGTTGCAAATTCCGGTTCACATACCTCCTAGATTAAAATATCTCTATGTCAACTTGATGGCCATAATTGTCATAAATGCGAAATGCAAAAAATAGTTATATAAGAGTATTTACCACATCAGAATCATAAAGCGGGCGAGGACCAACGGGGATGGATATCAAGACCATGGCACTATGTAGAACAAACAATCATAGAAAGTAAGAAAATCATACAGGTAACTATATAAATCAAGTACAACATAAATACTTTAATACCTAGTAATAATCTGGTTCTATAAATGCTTAGGAATCAATAAATGCATCATCATCATCACTATCAGTAATGATGTGCTCATCATCATCATATGGAAGGCCACCTATACGTAATCTGTCAAGCATTGACAGGTCATCTGCAGCAGTAACCTCTTCTAGTTTAGGATCTTCTTATTCCGGCTGAGGGGCGCAGTCGGGTTCACTGTCGCTGTCTACTTCAATGTTCTGGGGTGAAGTAGAGCGGTTCTTGAAACATTTTTTGGAAAGACGTGTTTCTTGGAAGAATTCTCCTTCATATGTATCTGGGTTAATGTGAGGTTCATAGTCATCTTCATTGGGGGGAGGTGGTCTAACACCTGGCGACACTTCATAAACGACATCCCAACCTTTGAGATTAGGATCACTTTGACAGGCCCACGGTAGATAGAAAACTTGGGTTTCCTGTTGAGCCATAATATAGACATCGGGAACATCCAAATGGGTGCTTTGATTGATTTCCACTAGCCCTATATGTTCATGAGTCCTTCTAGTCTCCTTCGGCTGGAACCAATAACATTTGAAGACTATGACGTTTGGTGGGTTTGCACCATAGGATTGAAGTTCATAAATTGCTTCAACTCTTCCATAATACTCGGTTCTCCTTTGCCGATAGCAGGGACACAACAATTTGTAGACTTTCGGTCAGCCATAGATAGCTCTTTGCCATAGGTACGAAAGCGATACCCGTTGATGTCGTATTTGTCAAATGAACGGACCTTATAGTCAAAATCATTAGCGAATTGTCTCAATTCGGCGTCCATAAGCTCTGGATTAGCCTACAAGTTTAATATGAAAGGGATTGTTGCATTAGCCACAAATTAGACGAAGAAATGAAATGGTCTAACGGAAATTACCGTTTGTATGAACCAAGAGATGAAACCGGGATAGCCGCCTCCATGCTTTGCCAGAAGCTCATACTCTTCGACGGAATCCTTTTGGATCACTGCTCCATACGAGAATTTGGCGACGTATCGATTGTATCAAATTTATCCGGGAATAAGAACAGTTCAAAGGAATTAGAAGTTGTGAAACAATGTATCGAGAACTTACTCGATGTACGGCCGCACTTCTGTTAGGTTGTTGAAGATATACAACGAAATGGTCTGCCATTCTTTGAAATCCAACGTTAAGCAATTAGAAGCACCGGCTGGTGCTAGATCCCCTTTGAATAGGCTAAGGTTGGATCGACCCTTTTTAGGGTCGCTGGCATTGTACCGAGGCTTCGGATTATGCAAATGACGATTTTTGGCTTCATAGTGTGTTGTCACAAAGTTTGCCACCTCCTCAGTAATGACTGCCTCGACCATTGATGCTTCATTTCTACGTTTATTTTTACATTTTGCTCGAAGCGTCTTCTGCATCCTCTCAGTTGCATAGCACCAACAATTCTGCATAGGGCCCCCCAATCTTGCCTCGGTTGGGAGATGCAAATTCAAGTGATGCATTGGATTAAAGAAGCCCGGCGGAAATATCTTCTCTAACTTGCATATCAACTCCGGCGCCAACTCTTCCATTTCTTCTACCAGGTCAGGTGATAGTTCTTTAGCAGAAAGAACATGGAAGAAATAGCTCAGCTCTGCCAGTACTAGACATTCATCCTCTGGGATGAATCCACGCAACATCACCAGCATTACCCGCTCAATCCATATGTGTCAATAATGACTCTTGAGACAAAATATCTTCAATTTATTAAGACTCGCTCCCCTCTTTAGACTCGCTGCATACCCATCGGGGGACATCAACTGCATTTTCACCCACAAGATAATTTCCCTCATAGCTGGCCTTCCAAGATTGAACCATGCCTTTCGCTTTGTCCAGTTCTTCTTTCCTTTCGGTGGTTGCATGTTTTGTAACGGTCTATGACATAGCGCCTCCTGATCGACTCTTGCCTTAGGATTATCCTTTGACTTCCCATCTATGCCAAACAATGCACCAAAATGTGCCTCAGCGATATTCTTCTTAGTGTGCATCACGTCGATGTTGTGTGGGAAAATGAGGTCTTTGAAGTAAGGCAGATCCCACAAGCATGTCTTGTGAGTCCAGGCGTGTTGCGAATTATATCCCTTCAAATACCATGGGCGCTCTGGATCTAGCTCGAGAGCGTTTAACTGATCTAGGATCTCTTGGCCTGTCAACGGAGATAGTGCAGAGTCTTTCACAACTCTACCTTTGATGAAGTTCTGCTTGTCTTTCTTGAACTTATGGAGAGGATGCAGGAATGGTATATGCATGTCGAAGCAAGAAAACTTGCGACCGGCCTCAAGCCAACGAAACTGAAGAGCTCCCTTGCATGTGGGGCACGGGAACCTTCCATGCACACACCAGCCAATGAATAGCGCATATGCCGGCAAGTCATGCATGGAGTACATGTACCACACACGCATTATGAAGTTCTTTTTGCTAAATGCGTCGTATGTCTTGAACCCATTATCCCAGGATTCTTGCAATTCGTCCTTCAGCGGCTGCATGTACACATTCATATTCTTCCCCGGATAGTTCAGCCCTGGGATTATCAACGTCAGGAAAATGTTCTTTCTTTGCATAAACTGTCCGGCGGGAGATTGAGTGGAATGAAAAATATGTGCCAACAATTGTATTGGGTTACCGTCAGACCAAACACACTGAACCAATCCGTGCTGATGGCGACTCAAGGATGCCTCAAATCTGCCGCTTTGTCATCATGTAATTCATTGAAGCGCTTCCATGCTTCACCGTCTGATGGGTGCACCCTCATCAGCTTCCCATCTGCATCTAGTTGCACTACAGGAATCAGGAACTTTGCCATCCGCCATGGCTGACGGCAAAGACATTTGCCGTCAGCCAGCAGACGGCAACACGTCCGGCTGAACAAGCTACGGCAAAGGCCTCTTTGCCGTCTGCTGGCGGACGGAAAGATGAAAAGGGCTTTGCCGTCCGCTGACAGACGGCAAAGAGCTTGGACGGCACACGTGGCAGTTCAGGTCCGTTAAGTGGTTAACGACATGCTTTGCCGTCAGCTAGCGGACGACAAAGATGCAAAGGCCTTAGTCGCCTGCTGACTGACGGCAAGTCTGCCACATAGGCCAGCCCCTAATTCCCAGGTTGCACGGGTAGCTGCCACGTGGCAGCTTTGTCGTCTACTGGCGAACGGGAAAGCTCTTTGTCGTCTGCCGGCAGACGGCAAAGTGTCTATATAGCCCCTGTTTTTTCTGTTTTTTCTTAAATTCATTCAATTTTGACAGAAGTTCACACACACACACACACACAGATATATATATATATATAGAGAGAGAGAGAGACACACACACACACACATTTCAAAATAATTTCAACAATAAGTTTCCAACAAGAGATATATACAAGTTTCCAACATTTCCATATATACATTAAGTTTGCAACAAGATATATCCAACAAGTTTCCAACCAACAACATATCCAACAAGTTTCCACAAATAAAAAGGAAGCACAAGCAGAAGTAAAAGTTTGCAACAAGTTTCCATCAATGCTATCTTCCTCATCTCAAGCAAATCTGCAAATTAGGAAAGTTGAAAGTTAGAAGAAGAAGAAGACTAGCTATAAGAAAAAGAAAAAGAAGAAGAAGAAGAAGAAGAAGAAGAAGAAGAAGAATCTTCTTCTTCTTCTTCTTCTTCTTCTTCTTCCTTCTTCTTCTTCTTCTTCTAACTAAGGTAGGTAAAAATGCCATTTTTTAGCTAAGGTAGGTAAAATGCTTAGTGTGTAGGTCATTTCAGAGCTAAGCCAGGTAAATGAAGTAGCTAAGCTAATTATAGATAATTATTGAGCTATCCTAGGTTGTTATGCATTTTGTACCTAAGTGAGCTAATTATGTCATAAATGAAGTAGTTAAGCTAATTATAGATCATTATTGAGCTATCCTAGGTTGTTATGCCATTTTGTACCTAAGTGAGCTAATTATGTCATAGATGAAGTAGCTAAGCAGCAACAACAACAGCAACAACAACAACAACAACAACAACAACAAAAACAACAACAACAACACCAGCAACAACAAC
>NC_041393.1:300422069-300423545 GCF_002162155.2 Triticum dicoccoides
AACAACAACAACAACAACGACAACGACGACGACGACGACGACGACGATGACGACGACGACAACGACGACAACAACAACAACGACGATAACAACAACAACGACAACAACAACAACAACGACGACGACGACGACGACAACAACAACGACGATAACAACAACAACGACGATAACAACAAGGGGTTGGACTAGAGTCGTGCGTGCCTTCTGCATGGAGAGAGCACAATATGGGAATTCCGATAACGAGAATATATTTCGCCTCTTTCTTTACTGTCTTTAATAGTACAAGTATACAACCCTGGTTCATCATTCTTTATTTGGTGCTTATGTAATTCTTTTTTTTATATAATTCTTGAACATATGTACCTGTGAATTGAATAATGCATTGGTTGTTGAACCTGGTTGATATGGATAAAGTTATAGCCTACATTCAAATTCAAATTCGGTATAATTTTAAATAGCAGCAATTAAATAAGGGTGAAAATACGCCCTACAGGTCATTACGGCGCACACAGTCAGTAAAGCACAAACATGTGTGATATACATCATAATCAGATACCGTTCACACAGAAAAACCTGTGTGACCATGCACAGAGTTGTCGTTTGCTCAAACACTACTAGGGAAAACCTTATACATGGAATCTTAACAGTTGCGTGCTTTAAAAAACAGATGCTACTGCTACTTAGCAATAGCGCGCTGCAGAAGACCGTGCTACTAATATCACAGCAGCAGTAGCGCGCTAGGTGAAAAGAACGCTACTACTACAATTGCCAGGGCGTTGCCTCCAGACTAGGTATAGTAGTAGCGCCCTTTCCTTAGATGCGCTACTGCTAACGTACGTAGCATTAGCGCGTTTTGCGAACATGCGCTGCTGCTAAGTATCATCCCCTCTTGCAACTAAGTTTAGTCCCACATTGCTAAGCGAACAAGGTGTTTGCCACCTTAAATATGTCAATTCTCAAACTATCACAAGCACTTGGTCTTCATTGAACTCTATGTGTAGGATTTGTGTCCGCAATATGAATCTTCACATGTACCTAAGCAGGTCAGGATTCATGTTGACTATTTAGATTCTACACAAAACGATCATTCATGACCAATGTATTTTTTATGTTTATTTTTACATGTTTAGCCGAAGCAGTTGCACATTTCAAAATAAGGCGCTACTACTATGGGTATAGTAGTAGCGCTTCTTGACTGAAAGGCACTACTTCTATGGCATTTAGCAGTAGTGCTTTTCCCTAAAACCCGCTACTGCTAAAGCCATATCTTCCCTCCTCCATTCCGCCGTGTCGTCTCCCCCTCACTCGGTCTCACTCGCTCACACTCACACTCACTCTCCTCTCTCAATACCCTCGCTCCGGCCGCCGTCCCCCACGCACCATCGTCCCGCGCGCCGGTCCTCCCTCGCCAGCCACCCTCGCCCGCGTCGGCCCTCCTCCCCCGTCGGCAGCCCTCACCCGTGCCGGCCCTCCTCC
>NC_041393.1:300423757-300525915 GCF_002162155.2 Triticum dicoccoides
CCCCCCTGCCCCCGGATGGCCTCCTCCTCCATCGGCTACCCTCCTGCACCGGCCCTCCTCCCCCGCCGGTCGCCCCCACGCGCCGGTCGTCCTCCACCGAGAGGTACTCCTCCTCCCACCTTCCTCCTCCTCCCTAGTTTATTTTGAACCCTAGCTAGTTGAAAAATGTAGGTTAAATCTTAGAATAATGTAGTAGGTTATGATCTTAGGTGTTTAATCTTAGAATACTGTAGTACGAACCCTAGCTAGTAATGATCGAACCATGTTCAAAATGTAGGTTTTTAATTAGGTGTAGTTAATATAATTTAGGTATTTTAGGTGTTTAAACTTAGAATAATGTAGTATGAACCCTAGTTTTGATCGAACCATGTTCAAAATGTAGGTTTTCAATTAGGTGTAGTTAGTAGAATTTAGGTGTTTTAGGTGTATTTAACATAATTCTAGGTTGATTCGTTTTGAAGTGGACATGTCATATTTTGAACATGTCACATTTGTTGTTATTTTTTTAGTTAAAGCAATTATTCCCTCATCAACGTCGACGATGCCTATCTCGCATCCTCGTCGTCGACTCGACGGAGGAGGCCTGCTTGATCAGAGGGGCCATGTCCGGGACTGGGATCTGTTGGGCTAGTCCTGGGAGGTGCTACCTTCCGGGGGGCGCACCTTAGTGGGGAGCTAGCCCGTCGTTGACGCGAACCTTCTTTGGTGGCGATCGCGTGGACCACTAATTGTGCGGAGGCTTTCGTCCCTCGCGGAGGTGGTATGTCACTGTGTAGCGAGGAGGACGAGCACGTCCATCGCTACATGGTTGTGTTGGAGGGTAGGTTCGACAATACCTCGCAGGTTCTTCAGGGGTCTCACTGGAGCCATGATCCTATGATGGTTCCTTCTCTTTGGGTGTCCACCGCCCGCGCCGATACCCGTCCTTCGCTAGGGTTGTAGCTGTATTAGTGATGTTATATGTATGATACTATTCGAGATGTATTAGTGATAATATTCGATGATGTATGGACGCAAGAGATGATTTAGTTTTGCTTATTGAAAGCATGCTAATTTTAATACTAATTTATTTTATGATTTAGTTTTGCTTATTGAATGATCAAATTGGAGAACTACTCCTATTCTAAATGCTCAAATTGGGGAGCACTATTGAGGGCGTATGATTTTGATTAGTTGATAGCTTATAGGGTTTCACTAAGTCCTAAGATGAGGATAATAATGTTTTTGTTTATATTTTTTTGCAGAAATCAAGGAGCCCCTACATCATCCCCGCCGTCATCCCCGTCACCGACCCCCTTCGACCTCGAGGTGTGACCAGCCAAATCTCCATGTCAATATGAGTCTTATAAGATATTTTTGAAATGTCTTTGTTCATATTTTCAACCATTGAAATGCAATGACCATCAAGTTTGAATGCTCATATGATGTAGATATAAACATGTATATCTTGTGTTGCTCAAATAGGATAGGTGCTTGCCCAAGTGACCGGCCATGTTTCCAGGTAACACCTCCGAGTGGCCTATGTTTTGCCGAAGTGTTGATTAATTTTCCGTTCCGGCAAATTTCACGCGCTAGATATGTCCTTTTTTAGCTAAGGTCGTGCCAGATTTTTCTGTGAATTTTGGCATGACTTGTGCTAGAATATGTAGGAAATATTGAGTGGCCTGGATTTTCTACAAAGATAATTAAATGACATTTCACGTTGACTTTAAGTCTGTCGAGGCTCCATACATGACAATCAAAAAATGAGTGACGGAGAAAGTCTGCACCATATATGAGAGAGGAAGAATCCTGACTCTTGTCATGGGGGTCGTTTCACCATCTTCTCCTTGTGCTAGACCTTTGTTATGCACTAGGGGAAGGAGGAGTAACGACCATCACGGTGTTGGGGAACGCAGTAATTTCAAAAAAAAATCCTACGATCACACAAGATAGTAACGCGGTTGATGTAGTCGAACGTCTTCACGATCCAACCGTCAAGTACCGAACGCATGAAACCTCCGCGATCTGTACACGTTCATCTCGGTGATGTCCCTCGAACTCTAGATCTAGCTGAGGCCGGTGGAGAGTTCCATCAGCACGACGGCGTGGTGACGGTGATGATGAAGTTACCGGTGCAGGGCTTCGCCTAAGCACTACGATGATATGACCGAGGTGGAAATCTGTGGAGGGGGGCACCGCACACTGCTAAAAGTTCAACTTGACCAACTTGTGTGTCTATGGGGTGCCCCCCTCCCCCGTATATGAAGGAGGGAGGGAGGAGGAGGCCGGCCATGGGTGGCGTGCCCAAGGGGGGGAGTCCTACTCCAAGTAGGAATCGCCCCCCCCCCCTTTCCTATTCCCACAAGGAGAAGGGGGAGGAGGAGGAGGAGAGAAGGAAGGAGGGGGCGCCGCCTCCTTCCCTTGTCCAATTCAGACTAGGGTAAGGGGGGCGTGTGCCACCTCCTGGCCGGCCCTCTCTCTTATCTACTAAGACCCATGAGGCCCAATAGCTTCTCGGGGGGGTTCCGGTAACACCCGGTACTCTAGTTTTATCCGAAACTTCTCCGGAACACTTCCGGTGTTCGAACATAGCCGTCCAATATATCAATATTTATGTCTCGACCATTTCGAGACTCCTCGTCATGTCCGTGATCTCATCCGATACTCCGAACAACCTTCGGTACATCATATCACATAAACTCATAATACCAATCGTCATCGAACGTTAAGCGTGCGGACCATACGGGTTCCAGAACTATGTAGACATGAATGAGAGACGTCTCCGGTCAATAACCAATAGCGGAACATGGATGCTCATATTGGTTCCTACATATTCTATGAAGATCTTTATCGGTCAAACCGCATAACAACATATGTTGTTCCCTTTGTAATCGGTATGTTACTTGCCCGAGATTCGATCATCGGTATCATCATACCTAGTTCAATCTCGTTACCGCAAGTCTCTTTACTCGTTTTGTAATACTTCATCCCGCAACTAACTCATTAGCTACAATGCTTGCAAGGTTTATAGTGATGAGTATTACCGAGAGGGCCCAGAGATACCTCTTCGAAACACGGAGTGACAAATCCTAATCTCGATTTATGCCAACCCAACAAACACCTTCGTAGACACCTGTAGAGCACCTTTATAATCACACATTTATGTTGTGACGTTTGGTAGCACACAAAGTATTCCTCCGGTATTCGGGAGTTTGCATAATCTCATAGTCTAAGGAACTTGTATAAGTCATGAAGAAAGCAGTAGCAATGAAACTGACACGATCATAATGCTAAGCTAATGGATGGGTCATGTCCATCACATCATTCTCCTAATGATGTGATCCCGTTCATCAAATGACAACACATGTCTATGGTTAGGAAACATAACCATCTTTGATTAACGAGCTAGTCAAGTAGAGGCATAGTAGGGACTATATGTTTTTGTCTGTGTATTCACACATGTACTAAGTTTCCGGTTAATACAATTCTAGCACAAATAATAAACATTTATCATGAATTAAGGAAATAAATAATATCTTTATTATTGCCTCTAGGGGATATTTCCTTTAGTCTCCTACTTGCACTAGAGTCAATAATCTAGATTACATAGTAATTATTTTAACACCCATAGAGCTTTGGTGCTAATCATGTTTTGCTCGTGGAAAAGGCTTAGTCAATGGGTCTGCAACATTCAGATCCGTATGTATCTTGGAAATCTCTATGTCCCCTTCCGACATTTGATGACAGATGGAATTGAAGCGTCTCTTGATGTGCTTGGTTCTCTTGTGAAATCTGGATTGCTTTGCCAAGGCAATTACACCAGTATTGTCACAAAAGATTTCATTGGACCTGATGCACTAGGTATGACACCTAGATCGGATATGAACTCCTTCATACAAACTCCTTCATTTGCTGCTTCTGAAGCATCAATGTACTCTTCTTCACACGTAGGTCCCGCCACGACGCTCTGCTTGGAACTGCACCAACGGACAGCTCCTCCGTTCAATAAAAATATGTATCCGGTTTGCGACTTAGAGTCATCCGGATCAGTGTCAAAGCTTGCATCAATGTAACTATTTATGACGAGCTCTTTTTCACCTCCATGAATGAGAAACATATCCTTAGTCATTTTCAGGTATTTCAGGATGTTCTTGACCGTTGTCCAGTGCTCCACTCCGGGATTACTTTGGTACCTCCATGCTATGCTTGTAGCAAGTCACACACCAGGTCTGGTACACAACATTGCATACATGATAGAACCTATGGCTGAAGCATAGGGAATGACTTTCATTTTCTCTCTATCTTCTGCAGTGGTCGGGCATTGAATCTGACTCAACTTCACACCTTGTAACACAGGCAAGAACCCTTTCTTTGACTAATCCATTTTGAACTTCTTCAAAACTTTATCAAGGTATGTGCTTTTGTGAAAGTCCAATTAAGCGTCTTGATCTATCTCTATAGATCTTGATGCCAAATATGTACACAACTTCTCCGAGGTCTTTCATAGAAAAACTCTTATTCAGGTATCCCTTTATGCTATCCAGAAATTCTATATCATTTCCAATCAACAATATGTCATCCACATATAATATCAGAAATGCTACAGAGCTCCCACTCACTTTCTTGTAAATACAGGCTTCTCCAAAAGTCTATACAAAACCATATGCTTTGATCACACTATCAAAGCGTTTATTCCAACTCCGAGAGGCTTGCACCAGTCCATAAATGGAACGCTAGAGCTTGCACACTTTGTTAGCACCCTTTGGATCGACAAAACCTTCTGGTTGCATCATATACAACTCTTCTTCCAACAATCCATTCAGGAATGCAGTTTTGACATCCATTTGCCAAATTTCATAATCATAAAATGCAGGAATTGCTAACATGATTCGGACAGACTTAAGCATTGCTACGGGTAAGAAAGACTCATCGTAGTCAACTCCTTGAACTTGTCGAAAACCTTTTTCAACAAGTCAAGCTTTGTAAACAGTAAAATTACCGTCTGTGCCGGTCTTCTTCTTAAAGATCCATTTATTTTATATGGCTTGCCGATCATCGGGCAAGTCCACCAAAGTCCACACTTTGTTCTCATACATGGATCCCATCTTAGATTGCATGGCCTCAAGCCATTTCGCGGAATCTGGGCTCATCATCGCTTCCTCATAGTTCGTAGGTTCGTCATGGTATAGTAACATGACTTCCAGAACTGGATTACCATACCACTCTGGTGCGGATCTTACTATGGAAGACCTATGAGGTTCGGTAGTAACTTGATCTGAAGTTTCATGATCATCATCACTAACTTCCTCACTAATTGGTGTAGGAATCACTAGAACTGATTTCGGTGATGAACTACTTTCCAATAAGGGAGAAGGTACAGTTACCTCATCTAGTTCTACTTTCCTCCCACTCACTTCTTTCGAGAGAAACTCCTTCTCTAGAAATGATCCGTTCTTAGCAAAATAGATTTTTCCTTCGGATCTATGATAGAAGGTGTACCCAACAGTTTCCTTTGGGTATCCTATGAAGACGCACTTCTCTAATTTGGGTTCGAGCTTATTAGGTTGAAGTTTTTCACATAAGCATCGCAGCCCCAAACTTTAAAAAATGACAACTTTGGTTTCTTGCCAAACCACAGTTCATAAGGCGTCATCTCAACAGGTTTTGATGGTGCCCTATTTAAAGTGAATGCAGCCGTCTCTAAAGCATAACCCCAAAACGATAGTGGTAAATCAATAAGAGACATCATAGATCGCACCATATCCAATAAAGTACCGTTATGAGGTTCAGACACACCATTTCGCTGTGGTGTTCCAGGTGGCGTTAGTTGTGAAACTATCCCATTTTGTTTCAAGTGAAGACCAAACTCATAACTCAAATATTGTCCTCCACGATCAGATCGTAGAAACTTTATTTTCTTGTTACGATGATTTTCCACTTCACTCTGGAATTCTTTGAACTTTTCAAATGTTTCAGACTTATGTTTCATAAGTAGGTATAACCATATCTACTCAAATCATCTGTGAAGGTAAGAAAATAATGATACCCACCACGAGCCTCAATACTCATTGGACCACATACATCGGTATGTATTATTTCCAACAAGTCTGTAGCTCGTTCCATTGTTCCGGAGAATGGAGTTTTAGTCATTTTTCCCATGAGGCACGGTACGCAAGCACCAAGTGATTCATAATCAAGTGATTCCAAAAGTCCATCAGCATGGAGTTTCTTCATGCGCTTTACACTGATATGACCCAAACGGCAGTGCCACAAATAAGTTGCACTATCATTATTAACTTTGCATCTTTTGGCTTCAATATTATGAATATGTGTATCATCACTATCGAGATTCAACAAAAATAGACCACTCAGCAACGATGCATGACCATAAAATATATTACTCATATAAATAGAACAACCATTATTCTCTGATTTAAATGAATAACCGTCTCGCATCAAACAAGATCTAGATATAATATTCATGCTCAACGCTGGCACCAAATAACAATTATTCAGGTCTAAAACTAATCCCGATGGTAGATGTAGAGTAGCGTACCGACGGCGATCACATCGACCTTAGAACCATTTCCCACGCGCATCGTCACCTCGTCCTTAGCCAATCTTCACTTAATCCGTAGCCCCTGTTTTGAGTTGCAAATATGAGCAACAGAACCAGTATCAAATACACATGCGCTACTGCGAGCATTAGTTAAGTAGACATCAATAACGTGTATATCAAATATACCTTTCACTTTGCCATCCTTCTTATCCGCCAAATACTTGGGGCAGTTCCGCTTCCAGTGACCAGTCCCTTTGCAGTAGAAGCACTCAGTTTCAGGGTTAGGTCCAGACTTGGGTTTCTACTCTTGAGCAACAACCTTTTTGTTGTTCTTCTTGAAGTTCCCTTTCTTCCCTTTGCCCTTTTTCTTGAAACTAGTGGTCTTGTTGACCATCAACACTTGATGCTCCTTTTTGATTTCTACCTCCGCAGCATTTAGCATCGCGAAGAGCTTGGGAAAAGTCTTGTTCATCCCTTGCATATTATAGTTCATCACGAAGCCTTTATAGCTTGGTGGCAGTGATTGAAGAACTCTGTCAATGACACTTTCATCAGGAAGATTAACTCCCAACTGAGTCAAGTGGTTATGGTACCCAGACATTCTGAGTATGTATTCACTGACAGAACTATTCTCCTCCATTTTGCAGCTGTAGAACTTATTGGAGACTTCATATCTCTCAACTCGGGCATTTGCTTGAAATATTAACTTCAACTCTTGGAACATCTCATATGCTCCATGACGTTCAAAACGTCTTTGAAGTCCCGATTCTAAGCCATAGAGCATGGCACACTAAACTATCGAGTAGTCATCAACACGCATCTGCCAGGAATTCACAATGTCCGTAGTGCGGGCGCGGGTGGTACACCTAATGGTGCTTCCAGGATGTAATTCTTCTGTGCAGCAGTGAGGATAATCCTCAAGTTATGGACCTAGTCTGTGTAACTGCTGCCATCATCTTTCATCTTAGCTTTCTCTAGGAACGCATTAAAATTCAAAGGAACGGTAGCACGGGCCATTGATCTACAACAACATAGACATGCAAAATACTATCAGGTACTAAGTTCATGATTAATTAAAGTTCAATTAATCATATTACATAAGAACTCCCACTTAGATAGACATCCCTCTAATCATCTAAGTGATCACGTGATCCAAATCAACTAAACCATGTCTGATCATCGCGTGAGATGGAGTAGTTTTCAATGGTGAACATCACTATGTTGATCATATCTACTATATGATTCACGTTCGACCTTTCGGTATTAGTGTTCCGAGGCCATATCTGCATATGCTAGCCTCGTCAAGTTTAACCCGAGTATTCTGCGTGTGCAAAACTGGCTTGCACCCATTGTATGTGAACGTAGAGCTTATCACACCCGATCATCATGTGGTGTCTCCGCACGACGGCCTCTAGCAACGGTGCATACTTAGGGACAACACTTGTACCTTGAAATTTAGTAAGGGGTCATCTTATGATGCTACCACCGTACTAAGCAAAATAAGATGCATAAAAGATAAACATCACATGCAATCAAAATATGTGACATGATATGGCCATCATCATCTTGTGCTCATGATCTCCATCACAGAAGCATCGTCATGATCTCCATCGGCACCGGTGTGACACCTTGATCTCCATCGTAGCATTGTTGTCATCTCGCCAACTATTGTTACTATGACTATCGCTGCCGCTTAGTGATAAAGTAAAAGAATTGCATGGCGATTGCATTGCAATAAAGCGACAACCATATGGCTCCTGCCAGTTGCCGATAACTTTGTTACAAAACATGATCATCTCATACAACAATTTATATCACATCATGCCTTGACCATATCACATCACAGCAGGCCCTGCAAAAACAAGTTAGGTATCCTCTACTTTGTTGTTGCAAGTTTTACGTGGCTGCTACGGGCTTCTAGCAAGAATCGTTCTTACCTACGCGTCAAAACCACAACGATTTTTTATCAAGTGTGCTATTTTAACCTAGAACAAGGACCGGGTGTAGCCACACTCGATTCAACTAAAGTTGGAAAAACAGACACCCGCCAGCCACCTATGTGCATAAGCACGTCGGTAGAACCAGTCTCATGAATGCAGTCATGTAATTTCGGTCCGGGCCGCTTCATCCAGCAATACCGCCGAATCAAAGTATGACATGCTGGTAAGCAGTATGACTATTATCGCCCACAACTCTTTGTGTTCTACTCATGCATAAAACATCTACAAATAGACCTGGCTCTAATGCCACTGTTAGGGAACGCAGTAATTTAAAAAAATCCTACGATCACTCAAGATCTATCTAGGTGATGCATAGAAACGAGGGGGGGGGAGTGTGTCCATGTACCCTCATAAACCGAAAGCCGAAGCATTAAGTAACGCGGTTGATGTAGTCGAACGTCTTCGCGATCCAACCGATCAAGTACCGAACGCATGGCACCTCCACGATCTACACACGTTCAACTCAGTGACATCCCTCGAACTCTAGATCCAGCTGAGGCCCAGGGAGAGTTCTATCAGCACGACGGCGTGGTGACGGTGATGATGAAGGTACCGCCGCAGGGCTTCGCCTAAGCACTACGACGATATGACTGAGGTGGAAATCTATGGAGGGGGGCACTGCACACGGCTAAAATATCAACTTGATCAACTTGTGTGTCTATGGGGTGCCCCCTCCCCCGTATATAAAGGAGGGAGGGAGGAGGAGGCCGGCCTTGGGTGGCGTGCCCAAGGGGGGAGCCTTATTCCAAGTAGGAATCCCCCCTTCCCTATTCCCATAGGGAGAAGGGGGGAAGGAGGAGGAGGAGAGAAGGAAGGAGGGAGGCATCGCCCCCTCCCCTTGTCCAATTCAGACTAGGCCAAGGGGGCGTGCGCCACCTCCTGGCCGGCCCTCTCTCTTCTCTATTAAGGGCCATGAGGCCCAATAGCTTCTCGGGGGGTTTCGGTAACCCTCGGTACTCCAGTTTTATCCGAAACTTCTCCGTAACACTTCCGGTGTCCAAACATAGCCATCCAATATATCAATCTTTATGTCTCGGCCATTTCGAGACTCCTCGTCATGTCCGTGATCTCATCTGGGACTCCTAACAACCTTCGGTATATCATATCACATAAACTCATAATAGTAATCGTCATCGAACGTTAAGCATGCGGACCCTACGGGTTCGAGAACTATGTAGACATGACCAAGACACGTCTCCGGTCAATAACCAATAGCGGAACCTGGATGTCTCCGGTCAAACCCCATAACATCATACGTTGTTCCCTTTGTCATCGGTATGTTACTTGCCCGAGATTCGATCGTTGGTATCATCATACCTAGTTCAATCTCGTTACTGGCAAGTCTCTTTACTCGTTTCGTAATACTTCATCCCGCAACTAACTCATTAGTTAAAGTGCTTGAAAAGATTATAGTGATGAGTATTACAAAGAGGGACAGAGATACCTTTCTGAAACATAGAGTGACAAATCCAAATCTCGATTTATGCCAACCCAACAAACACCTTCTAAGACACCTGTAGAGCACCTTTATAATCACCCATTTACGTTGTGATGTTTGGTAGCACACAAAGTGTTCCTCTGATATTCGGGAGTTGCATAATCTCATAATCTAAGGAACTTGTATAAGTCATGAAGAAAGCAGTAGCAATGAAACTGACACAACCATAATGCTAAGCTAACGGATGGGTCATGTCCATCACATCATTCTCCTGATGATGTGATCACATTCATCAAATGACAACACATGTCTATGGTTAGGAAACATAACCATCTTTGATTAACGAGCTAGTCAAGTAGAGGCATACTAGGGACTACATGTTTTTGTCTATGTATTCACACATGTACTACGTTTCCGGTTAATACAATGCTAGCACGAATAATAAACATTTGTCATGAATTAAGGAAATAAATAATAACTTTATTATTG
Organism: Triticum dicoccoides; assembly: GCF_002162155.2. Taxonomy (NCBI): domain Eukaryota; kingdom Viridiplantae; phylum Streptophyta; class Magnoliopsida; order Poales; family Poaceae; genus Triticum; species Triticum dicoccoides. The sequence goes on from NC_041393.1 coordinate 300,434,226, forward strand.
CCTCTAGGGCATATTTCCTTCACATGGGCAGTCAAAAAATCAGTGAGGGAGTGTGTCCACCATATATGAGAGAGGACGAAGAATCCCGACTGTTGTCATGGGGGTAGCTTCTGCTTCGTTCCCGTGTGCTATACAATTTGGTGTAATGCACTCGGGAACGAAGGGAGGAGCTCCCATCACAGACGGTCGAATATATACACCACGTGACCTGAGAGTTTTAAAGAAAATACTCGACAGGGCGATGGTCAACACGTGGTGAATAATAATGATCTAATTTAGTTTCTGTAGTACATATATTTAATTTTAGAAGTTTAATCTTTGAATTATGAACATAGGAAATGTCATCAGACGATGAAATTCTCACGGAGTGCGACTGATCCAGCGACGACCGGGGTCTGTGCGACAGGCCTCGCCTGGTAGAAGGTCGGCGCTTCAGCATTAAGCTCCAGGAGACCTTCGTTGTTGAAACAGTACGCAACGATGACAAGTGTTTTTTCTAATTAAGCACAACTTCTGCTTCTTCAATGTGTAATTTTCATCTTTTACAATTCGACTATAGTTAATCCCATGCCATGCAAGATGCTATGTCTTGGAGAGGATTGATTTTGAAGATCATGAAAGTATGGAAACAAAGATACTTCAGAAAAGGACCCATCATGGATATGATTTTGCTGTAAATCTATACAATTCTGAGAGCGTATCCCATTTTGGTTGCCCAAATTGGGAAGCACTTTGCAAGACGAATGATTTTCATGAGGGTATGCTTGTCACCATGGATCTTGGTGATGCTGACATCGATGAAGACAATATGGACATTTGGGTCCTTGTTGATACACTTCCAATTGTACCGCTATGTGAGTTTCTCAAACATAGTTATTAAGTAATTTATATTGTTGATTTCAAAATAGTAGATAGCTTATTTCCATTGATAGCTTATTTTCATTCTTCAAAGAATGTGCAGAAGCTGGTAGACAGAACCTACTACACCGATGGCGCAGAATTAACTTATCAGGAGAAAAATCATCTGATCTCATTTATTAATGATCTTGAGAACTACGATATCTATTATCAAACTCCTCCACATTATGGTCAATACATGCCACGAGTGCATGTGTTGAACTACGGTAACATCCATGGAGATGGCATGGTAATATTTTTTACTATTACGACATTCGTGCATCTTTCGCATAAATTCTTCTAAAACTAAACTACATTTCTAACTACGAAGTTATTACTATGTTTTTCAATAGATAATACCGAAGGAATGTATGCCTCATCTGATGTTTCCAAAATGTCGCCTTGATGTTATGAGCTTACGACCAGGTCATCCTACGCATCACTGTTGTTCATACCAGATTTCTAAAACCGATGAAAACATGATAATGAAAGATTGAAAAAAATGTATGGTCAGTCCTAGGGAGCTATTTGGAAGCAACATTGCACGAAGCGCAAGAATTGGAGAAAGGATATTCTCCATTCTCCATAATGGAGAGTCAGGGATTATCTTTTATGCTATTTTACCTAAGAGAGGGTAGTAGGTCCTATTAGAGAGGAGTAGGTCCTAGGTACAATGTGTTATTATGTGCTACAATGTGTTAGAGTTGATGATGATGAGGATGAGGAGATGTTATTGACTAGTGACCAACTTGCTATATGATGTCTCGTTGACGAAAATGATGATCATGAGGAGTTGTTATATGACATTGATGTATTATAATGATAAGTTGTTAATGATATGATAATGATGATGATTTATTATATCATTGGGTGAAAGAACCGCGGATTAGTTTTAAGTGGGTGGATCCGTCCACTTGAAACTAATCCATTGTTCTTTCACCCAGCGATGTAATAACTCATTATGATGTAAAAACAATCTCTAAATTGCTACTGTATGAAAACTTGTATAATGGTGTATGATTACGACATGAAAAAGAAATAGAATACGCAATAATAGTAGTAGCCCGGGCACAAAGGCGCGCTGCTAGTTGATACCTCTCCAACGTATCTATAATTTTTGATTGTTCCATGCTATTATATTATCAGTTTTGGATGTTTAATGGGCTTTAATAAGCTATTTTATATTATTTTTGGGACTAACCTATTAACCAAGGGCCCAGTGCCCGTTTCTGTTTTTTGTGTGCCTATTTTAGAGTTTTGCAAAAAAGCAATACCAAACGGAATCCAAGCGGAATGAAACCTTCGCGATGATCTTTCTTGGATCGAAAGCAAACCAGAAGACTTGGAGATGAAGTCGGAGAGGCAACGATGCGGGCACGAGGCAGGAGGGCATGCCCCCTACCCTTGTGGGCCCCTCGTAGCTCCGCCGACCTAGGTCCTTCGCCTATATATACTCTTATACCCATGAAACAACTTTTCCACCACCGCAACCTTCTGTACCCGTCAGATCCCATCTTGGGACCTTTTTCACTGATCTGCCGGAGGGGGATTCGATCACGGAGGGCTTCTACATCGACACCATTACCTCTCCGATGAAGCGTAAGTAGTTTACCATAGACCTTTGGGTCCATAGTTATTAGCTAGATGGCTTCTTCTCTCTCTTTGATTATCAATACAAAGTTCTGCTCGATGTTCTTGGACATCTATTCGATGTAATATTATTTTGTGGTGTGTTTGCCGAGATCTGATGAATTGTGGATTTATGAACAAGATTATCTATGAATATTATTTGGTTCTTCTCGAAATTCTTATATGCATAATTTGATATCTTTGCAAGTCTCTTTGAATTATCGGTTTAGTTTGGCCTACTAGATTGATCTTTCTTGCAATGGGAGAAGTGCTTAGCTTTGGGTTCAATCTTGTGGTGTCCTTTCCCAGTGACAGTAGGGGCAGCAAGGCACGTATTGTATTGTTGCCATCGAGGATACCAAGATGGGGTTTTCATCATATTGCTTGAGTTAATTCCTCTATATTTCATCTTGCTTAATGCGTTACTCCGTTCATTATGAATTTAATACTCTAGATGCATGCTAGATAGTGGTCGATGTGTGGAGTAATAGTAGTAGATGTAGGCAGGAGTCGGTCTACTTGACACGGGCGTGATGCCTATGTTCATGATCATTGCCTTAGATGTCATCATAATTATGCGCTTTTCTATCAATTGCTCGGCAGTAATTTGTTCATCCACTATATATTTGCTATCTCGAGAGAAGCCACTAGTGAAACCTATGGCCCCCGGGTCTCTTTTCCATTATATTGAATCTCGTTTACATCTTGCTAGTTTTTGATCTATTATTTCGCAATCTTTACTTTCCAATCTATAAACAAAAAATAGCAAAAATATTTACTTTACTGTTTATCTATCTCTATTAGATCTCACCTTAACGAGTGACCGTGAAGGGATTGACAACCCCTTTATCGCGTTGGTTGCAAGTTCTTGATTGTTTGTGCAGGTATTCGGTGACTTGTGCGTCGTCTCCTACTGGATTGATACCTTGGTTCTCAAAACTGAGGGAAATACTTGCGCTACTTTGCTGCATCACCCTTTCCTCTTCAAGGAAAACCCAACGCAAGCTCAAAAGGTAGCAAGAAGGATTTCTGGCGCCGTTGCCGGGGAGATCTATGTCAAGTCAATCCATACCAAGTACCATCATAAACTCTTCTCCCTTGCATTACATTATTCGCCATTCGCCTCTCGTTTTCCTCTCCCATACTTCTAAAGTGATTTTCGAAAACCATGGCCTTTTCTTCACCCCTCTTCTGTTCGTCTCTTTTTTGCTTGCTTCTTGTGTGCTTGTGTGTTTGATTGATTGCTTGTCACGATGGCTCAATATAATACTAAATTGTGTGACTTTTCCAATACCAACAACAATGATTTTATTAGCACTTCGATTTCTCCTACTAACAATGTTGAATCTTGTGAAATTAATGCCGCTTTGTTGAATCTTGCTATGAAAGATCAATTTTCTGGCCTTCCTAGTGAAGATGTCGCATCCCATCTAAACAATTTCGTTGATTTGTGTGATATGCAAAAGAAGAAAGATGTGGATAATGATATTGTTAAATTGAAGCTATTTCCGTTTTCGCTTAGAGATCGTGCTAAAACTTGGTTCTTGTCTTTGCCTAAAAATACTATTGATTCATGGAATAAGTGCAAAGATGCTTTTATCTCTAAGTATTATCCTCCCTCTAAGATCATCTCCCTTAGGAACGATATTATGAATTTTAAGCAACTTGATCATGAGCATGTTGCACAAGCTTGGGAGAGGATGAAATAAAATGATACGTAATTTCCCTACACATGGTTTGAATTTGTGGATGATTATACAAAAAAAATATGCTAGATTAAATTTTGCTTCTAGAAAACTTTTAGATTCGGCCGTGGGAGGCACTTTTATGGAAATCACTTTAGGAGAAGCTACTAAACTCCTAGATAATATTATGGTTAATTATTCTCAACGGCACACCGAAAGATCCACTAGTAAAAAAGTTCATGCGATTGAAGAGATTAATGTTTCGAGTGGAAAGATGAATGAACTTATGAAATTTTTTGCTAATAAAAGTGTTTATTCTGATCCTAATTATATGCCTTTGTCCACTTTGATTGAGAATAATAATTAATCTATGGATGTGAATTTTGTTGGTAGGAATAATTTTGGTAACAACACGTATAGAGGCAATTTTAATCCTAGGTCGTTCCTAGTAATTCCTCTAATAATTACGGTAATTCCTACAACAATTATTATGGAAATTTTAATAATTTGACCTCTGATTTTGAGAATAGTGTTAAGGAATTTATGAGTTCGCAAAAGAATTTCAATGCTTTGATTGAAGAAAAACTGCTTAAGATTGAAGAATTAGCTAGGAACGTGGATAGAATTTCTCTTGATGTTCATTCTTTGAAACTTATATCTATTCCACCTAAGCATGATATCAATGAGTCTCTCAAAGCCATGAAAATTTCCATTGATGAGTGCAAAGAAAGAACCGCTAAGATGCATGCTAAAAAAGATTGGTTTGTAAAAGCGTGTTCTTCTAGTTTTCATGATAATAATGATGAAGATCGTGATTGATGTGACTCCTATTAAATGTTTGTTTTCCAATATGAATCTTGACAAATATGGGACTGGAGATAAGTCAACTTTAGTTAAAATGCATCCCAATGATTTGGAGTTTTTAGACCTAGATGCAAAAATTGATAAAAGTGGGATTGAAGAGGTCAAAACTTTAGGTAGCAATGAACCCACTATTTTGGATTTCAAGGAATTTAATTATGATAATTTCTCTTTAATAGATTGTATTTCCTTGTTGCAATCCGTGTTAAATTCTCCCTATGCTTATGATCAAAATAAAGCTTTTACCAAACATATCGTTGATGCTCTGATGCAATCGTTTGAAGAAAAGCTTGAACCAGAAGTTTATATTCCTATAAAACTTTATGATGAGTGGGAACCTACTATTAAGATTAAGATTAAAGATTATGAATGCTATGCTTTGTGTGATTTGGGTGCTAGTGTTTCAACGATTCCAAAAACTTTGTGTGATGTGCTAGGTTTCCGTGAATTTGATGATTGTTCTTCAAATTTGCATCCTGCGGATTCCACCATTAAGAAACCTATGGGAAGGATTAATGATGTTATTATTGTTACAAATAGGAATTATGTGCCCGTAGATTTCATTGTTCTTGATATAGATTGCAATCCTACATCTCCTATTATTCTTGGTAGACCTTTCCTTAGAACGATTGGTGCAATTATTGATATGAAAGAAGGAAACATTAGATTCCAATTTCCATTAAGGAAGGGTATGGAACACTTTTCTAGGAAGAAAATTAAATTGCCTAATGAATCTATTATAAGATCCACTTATGGATTGCATACCAAAGATGGCAACACCTAGATCTATTATTGTTTTTATGCCTAGCTAGGGGCGTTAAACAATAGCGCTTGTTGGGAGGCAACCCAATTTTATTTTTGTTCTTTACTTTTTGCACCTGTTTAGTAATAAATAATTAATCTAGCCTCTGGTTAGATGTGGTTTTATGTTTTAATTAGTGTTTGTGCCAAGTAGAACCTTTGGGAAGACTTGGGTGAAAGTTACTGCAATCTTGCTGTAAAAAGCTGAAACTTTGTGCTCACGAGAATAGCTGTCATTTCTTAAGAGTGATTTTAGGTTGATTATTTTTTGAAAAAGATTAATAAACATATTCCTCACGTCCAACAATTTATTTCAGAATTTTTGGAGTTACAGAAGTATTCGAAAGTTGCAGATTACTACAGACTGTTCTGTTTTTGAAAGATTGTGTTTTTCTCGTGTTGTTTGCTTATTTTGATGAATCTATGAGTAGTATCTGGGGGGGTATGAACCATAGAGAAGTTGAAATACAGTAGGTTTTACACCAATATAAATAAATAATGAGTTCACAACAGTACCTTAAAGTGGTTATTTATTTTCTTATACTAACGGAGCTCATGAGATTTTCTGTTGAAGTTTTGTGTTGTGAAGTTTTCAAGTTTTGCGTAAGGATTCGATGGACCTTGGAATAAGGAGTGTCAAGAGCCTAAGCTTGGGGATGCCCAAACAACCCCAAGGTAAAATTCAAGGACAACCAAAAGCCTAAGCTTGTGGATGCCCCGGAAGGCATTGAATATATGAGAAGTTTGATTCTTTATGATCGTTTTGAGATACGAAGATGGTGATATTAGAGTCATGCTAGTAGAGTAGTTGCGAATTTGAGAGATACTTGTGTTAAAGTTTGTGATTCCTGTAGCATGCACGTATGGTGAACCGTTATGTGATGAAGTTGGAGCATGATTTATTTATTGATTGTCTTCCTTATGAGTGGCGGTTGGGGACGAGCGATGGTCTTTTCCTACCAATCTATCCCCTAGGAGCATGTGTGTAGTACTTCGTTTTGATAACTAATAGATTTTTTCAATAAGTATGTGAGTTCTTTATGACTAATGTTGAGTTCATGGATTATACGCACTCTCACCCTTCCATCATTGCTAGCCTCTCTTGTGTCGTGCAACTTTCGCCGATACCATACACCCACCATATACCTTCCTCAAAACAGCCACCATATCTACCTATTACAGCATTTCCATAGCCATTCCGAGATATATTGCCATGCAACTTTCCAGCATTCCTTTAATATGACACACTCCATCATTGTCATATTGCTTTGCATGATCATGTAGTTGACATCATATTTGTGGCAAAGCAACCATTCATAATTCTGTCATACATGTCACTCTTGAATCATCGCACATCCCGGTACAACGCCGGAGGCATTCACATAGAGTCATATTTTGTTCTAAGTATTGAGTTGTAATTCTTGAGTTGTAAGTAAATAAAAGTGTCATGATCTTCATTATTAGAGCATTCTCCCATGTGAGGAAAGGATGATGGAGACTATGATTCCACCACAAGTTGGGATGAGACTCCGGACAAAAAAGAGGCCATAAAAAAAGAGAAGGCCCAAATAAAAAAATAAAAAATGAGAGAAAAAGAGAGAAGGGGCAATGTTACTATCCTTTTTCCACACGTGTGTTTCAAAGTAGCACCATGATCTTCATGATAGAGAGTCTCCTATGTTGTCACCTTCATATAGTAGTGGGAATTTTTCATTATAGAACTTGGCTTGTATATACAATCATGGGCTTCCTCAAAGTGCCTTAGGTCTTCGTGAGCAAGCAAGTTGGATGCACACCCACTTAGTTTCTTTTTGAGCTTTCATACACTTATAGATCTAGTGCATTTGTTGCATGGCAATCCATACTCACTCACATCGATATCTATTGATGGGCATCTCCATAGCCCGTTGATACGCATAGTTAATGTGAGACTATCTTCTTCTTTTTGTATTCTCTACAACTAGCCTTCTATTCCACCTATAGTACTATCTACATGGCTCACGCTCATGTATTGTGTGAAGATTGTAAAAGTTTGAGAACATCAAAAGTATGAAACAATTGCTTGGTTTGTAATCGGGGTTGTGCATGATTAAATTTTTTGTGTGATGAAGATAGAGCATAGCCAGACTATATGATTTTGAAGGGATAGCTTTCTTTGGCCATGTTATTTTGAGAAGACATGATTGCTTTGATAGTATGCTTTAAGTATTACTATTTTTATGTCAATATTAAACTTTTGTCTTGAATCTTTCAGATCTGAACATTCATGCCACAATAAAGAAAATTACATGAATAAATACGTTAGGTAGCATTCCACATCAAAAATTCTATTTTTATCATTTACATACACGAGGACGAGCAGGAATTAAGCTTGGGGATGCTTGATACGTCTCCAACGTATCTATAATTTTTTATTGTTCCATGCTATTATATTATCTGTTTTGGATGTTTAATGGGATTTAATAAGCTATTTTATATTATTTTTGAGACTAACCTATTAAACGAGGGCCTAGTGTCAGTTTCTGTTTTTTTGCCTATTTTAGAGTTTTGCAGAAAAGGAATACCAAATGGAGTCCAAACGGAATCAAACCTTCGCGATAATCTTTCTTGGACCGAAAGCAAACCAAAAGACTTAGAGATGAAGTCGGAGAGGCAACGATGCGGCCACGAGGCAGGAGGGCGCGCCCCCCACCCTCATGAGCCCCTCGTAGCTCCACCGACCTAGTTCCTTCGCCTATATATACTCTTATACCCTAAAACATCAGGGGGAGCCACGAAACCACTTTTCCACCGCCACAACCTTCTGTACCCATGAGATCCCATCTTGGGGCCTTTTCCGGTGATCTGCCAGAGGGGGATTCGATCACAGAGGGCGTCTACATCAACACTATACCTGGCCATACCTTGGGTGTGACGCCCGGATAATTAAGCTACAGTAACCCTCTGGTAATGATGCCACGTCACCTCAGTTATTGTTGATAATGTTGCGTTAGTTCAACACCGATTTGGAATTCAACTTAAAAGTAAAGGCAAACAATAAAGTTTCAAATATTAAAACTAAAGTGTTCGAGTTGTGCCAAATTATGCATAAGTAATAATGGTGGAGAAGCCAACATCATTTGGGTTTTTAAAATTAACCACAGAAACTTGTTATGGACCAATAACATTTAAAATTGGCCTTTTCAAAAATAAACAAATATCTAAACCTTCCCAGTTGGCCTAATACATTTTGTGAAGCTCTGGTATAATACAATGTATTTATGTGGCAGTTTTCACAATTAACACAAGTCAAATGTTAGCAAAAGAGTAAAACAGTGAGAAAAGAACAAAAACAAAAAAAACTAACCAAATAAAGAGAAAAGCAACCCCCCCATCACTGGGCTCCGGCCAAGAAGGCCACCAGCCCAACTGGGCAAAGGCCCAACCAGCCAGCCCACCCCAGTCCCAATACACCCCTGCCCGAACCCTAACCGACACCCAGCACCCCCACTCCCCCCACTCGCTCGCCTCTCCATCTCCCGTCTTCCGTCCGCTCCGGATGGAACTTGTTGTGGAAGGCGAACTCAGCGATGTAGTTGGCCCGGGAGGCGATCCGGACGGCTTGCTCCTGCAGCAACTGCTCCGAACCGGGCGCTGGCCTATCAGTGCATCCAGCTGAAGATCCGGATGCCAAGACAACGCGAACCGAAGCGCCATCTGAGCACCGGCACGAGCGGCGGAAACACGCCACTCGCCAAGGCAGTCCGGGCCCATCTCCAGCTAATGCGCCAGGCGCGAGAAGCTGTGCGGATGGACGGAGTCCAGCCACAGGGTCGTCGTCATCGCGGTGCCAGCCTGGGATAGCCGCTCCATCTGCGTCCCCAGGACCCGCTGGCGGGCCTCAGCAGCGGCAATGATCTCCAGGAAGGTCCAGGCCGGACGCGGATCCGTCCCAGACCCGACAACGTCGGTTGGGTCGCGCTGATAGCGGACGGCTTCCTCCGCCAGCCGCTGCGTCTCCGGGAAGGCTCCTGCCGCAAAAGAAGAAGCAAGTCAGAAGAACAACAAGGAAGAGAAGCCGGGCCCCGACCCAGAAAACTACAAGACGTAGCACTTACTGGAGAAGGACTCTTTCAGGTGCTGCGCCTCGAGCAACGTACCACGCCGCTCCCGCTCCATGACGCGGTCGCGCTCCCCGAGTGCCTTCTCCATATTGGCCGCCTTAGCAAGGGCCGCCTTCAGCTCGGCGTCCTTGTCTTCGGCCGCCTCGCAGTGGCGAGTCTCGTCCTGACGAGCCTCCTCGGCCACGGCGGCCTGCTCCCACAGGCGATCCACCTCGGCCTGGAGCCGGCCCTTGTCATCGGCCAGCTGGCCGCGTTGCTGGTCCGCCTCGACCAGGGCCTGCTGCGTCTCCACCACCTTGGCGGCCTCCGCCTTAAGGAGCTCCACCTCGGCCTCGAGGCGGCTCTTGTGACCCGCCAGCTGCTCATGCAGCCGGTTGGCCTCACCAAGGGACCTTTGGGTCGCGGCTGCCTTCGCACTCGCCTGCGCCGCCTCGACGCCAAGACGGCCGGCATCAGCAACAAGCCGGTCGTAATGATGACCGGCCTGGAGCAGCCGGGTCCGCCAAGACAGCACCTCGGCTGCAAAGAAGAAGGGTTCAGCAGAAGAAAAAAAGGCAAGACTTAAGATTTGGCCCAACTACTACGTAGTTGGCCCGAATCTCGGGGGCTATACCCAGTGGGTGCGCTAGCGCGCCCCCACTGGAAAAGAGCACGAACATACCTGCAGTGACGCGAAGCTCCACCTCCTTGGCTACAAGTTGCTCCTTGAGCTCCCGGTGCTTGCCCAGGAGACGGTTGAAGACTGCAACCCGGAAGGCATCAAGATGCTGAAAAATGACAGAAGTCAGAACAAGGCCCGGCAATCTAAAGATTCGACCCAACTACTACATAGTTGGCCCGAACCTCGGGGGCTACACCCAGTGGGTGCGCTGGCGCGCCCCTACAAAGAAGAAATTACAAGGAAGCAAAAGAAGGAAGACTTACCAGAACGGCGTGCTCCAGGTCGCGCGTCCACTCCACCTCGGCCTGGGCGAAGGCCTCAAGCCGCTCCGTCCGGCCTCGCAGGCGGCGGTTGACGGCATCCAACGCCGCCTCCTCCTGGGTCTGAGGGCCGAAGACGGCCACGCCCCTACTCCGCGCGGTTTGCGGCATGGAAGCTCGGCGCCTACCCTACCGGGGCACCAAGGCGTGCCCCCCGCTGGCCGCTTGCGACACGGCCAGCACCTCCTCCGACGCCCCTCCCGGCGCCGACGGTGACCCGGACGCCAGGACGCTCTGCGCCGCCACCTCAGGCACCGCCGCCCGCGGTGCCTCCCCCATAGCCGACGGCGCCTCTGGCGCAGCCGCCCGCGGCGTCTCCTCCAAGACGCGATGCCTCCACCACCATCAGCCCCCGCGCGCTCGACCATGTCAGCTCGCGGCGGGGTGTCGCCCCCCACCTCCACGACCTCCCGGTCGAGGATCACCACCTCAGCCCAGCCGCCACGGCCGCGCTCCCTCACCGACGACGGCTCAAAAACCGTCGCCGCCACCACCGAGCCCTCCGGCATCTCGCGCCAGGCCGGCTCCATGCTGGATCGCGCCCATGCCGCCGCCGCGTCGGTCCAAGCCTGGACTGACGCCGCCTCCAGCTCCGCCTCAGCCCGGTTCCTGTCCTGCCAGGCTAAGGCCTCGGCGTCGTTCGGGTCTAGGCCGAGGTCCGAGTCGCCCCGTCCCTGCTCCCCGGCCAGGCCAGCGAGGTCGGGCCGGCTCCTGCGGAATGCGGCCCCTTCGACGGCCGCAGCCTCCGCTGCCGCCCTCGCCAGCACGATGGGCGACCTGAAGAAGAAGGCAGAATGAGCAAAAAAGAGACAAGACTGGCTCAAGAAATCCAGGCGCAAGCAGGAAATGAAACTTACCCCCTCAAGACCAGGACCGGGGATGGCCTCCCGCGCTTCTTCTTGGCCGGCCTCCCAGGCTCGGCCGGGTCCGCCGCACGCTTCGAGGCCCGGGGTCGCGGCGCGATGCTGTCCTTTCCATGCGGGCGGCTCGGCTCCGCCCCATGCAAGGACCCGGCTCCGCCCGCGTCGCCACCTTCCCTGCCCAACGCCGCTACACCAACAACCGGCATCAACATCGCCTACACCGCGGCATGATCAACAATTCAAGGCGAAATGAAGAAGGAAATATGCAAGACATACCAGCGCGAAGCCCAGCGCCGGCGTCGGACTCGGGCACCTCCTTGCCACCTTGGGCCGCGGGCTCCTCTGGTGCCACCGGCGCCACCTCGATGGAGCCCGGGCGTAAGGATGTCGGATTGCGTTCAATAGAATCTCCCGCGTAGCGTCGGGACGAATAAGAAGATGCGCGGCAGCGAAGTAAGAAGACCAGACGCTCACCTGCGGTGCCGGGTTCGACTGGCTATACGGCGCCATGCCGAATCGCCAGTCCTCTCCAAGGTTGGCCTTGGAGATGTCGTTGACGCCACGTGCGACCCGCTCCGTAGACAGCCGCGTCAACCCCATTCGGTTGGGGTCCTGCAGGCCGATCATCTCGCCGATGAGGCAGGAGCGCCTCTGAAATGGAAGGACCCGGCGGGTGATGAACGCGGCAAGGAGGTCGGTGCCGGTGAGCCCCTCCTGCGTCCTCATCACCGTCACCCTCCCGCAGAGGTTGACGATCTCCTGCGACGGGCGCCAGAGCGAGTAGCCCTAGTTCGTCTTCGCCCGCGGCGGCGCGACGATGAAGGGCGGAAGATTGATATGGTCCGCGCCATGGTTGCGGACGTAGAAGAAGGAGTTCTGCCACTTCTTGACAGAATCCTCGAGCAGGGTCTTGGGGAAATCCGCCCCCAACCGCTTCGAGACGACGGCGGCGGCGCAGTCGGCAAACTCCCCGGCCGACGGGCCCTGCTGCTTCAAGGAGAAGAAGCGCGCCCAGAGGTCGATCGTCGGCTCGACCCCCAGGTACCCCCTGCATAGGGTCACGAAGCTGGAGAGCTGGACGATGGCGCTGGCGCCAAGATGGTGCGGTTGGAGCCCGAAGAACTCCAAGAATGTGCGGAAGAAGGTGCTCACCGGCAGCCCAAACCCGCGCTCGAAATGCGTAAGGAAGATGACGCGCTCCTGCCCTTCGGAATGGGGCCTCTGCTCGCCGCGCGGCAGGCGCCGCGAAGCTCGAAGCTGCATGATGTCCTCGCTGGTGACATTGGAGGCCATCCAGGAGCCTGACGGCAGTGCCATGGATAGAAGTAGGAAGAAGAAGATGAACGACGGAGGAAGCTCTGCTCGGGGCTGCGGGCGCAGCTGTGCGTCGGTGGCAAAGAGCAGAGGAGGAGCAGGGGGACAGGAGGGCGCAAGCGAGAATGGTGTCCGCCGCCCCCTTGCCCGCCTCAATTTATAACCCCCGGTTCAAACGTGGGGAGTGGGATCCTCTGCATGCACCCGTTCCACTACCCCGCAATAAGTGCGCACATACACGCGCACTAACTGCTCGAGGAAGCGCAACCGGCCCCCAGATGCCGTAATAAATCCGCGGGTGTGGACCAAGGGCGCGCGACGGTGGGCCCTGGCCCGTCGCCCGGTCCCGTCACGCGCGTGGCCTGTCAGGCCCCTCCGACTTTCGGGCGCCACGTGGCGCCTGCGCGAAGCCCAAGGGATCGCCTCAAGATTCGACGGACTCCTCGGTTCCCGCCATGGCTGGGATGCCGTGATCCGGTTTCTGAGAAAACTAGCACACAGTGGGTGTTGCCGGACCCGGCGCCCGCAAAATCCGCCTTGCTCAAGGGGGAAACTGCGAAGGCCCACTCATCCGAAGACGGCGGACCTTCACAGCTTCGGGGACTACTGTTGGGGGGATGAACCCCGGGCAGGCAACAGAACCCGGATCCTTTTCAAAAAACAGCGGGGCCCGCATCACCCCACAAACCGGCACGCGCCTGGCCGGGTTGCTCGACCCGGCAGGACCCGCAATCCGGCCAAACTCTCCGACCCGGCAAGGTACGTCGACCTGGCCACAACAACTTGTGCAAGACAACTCAACCCGGTGCAACCAAGGATTCCCCAACAAGCCAGCCCCACCCATGGCGTCCACGGCAACCCATCCACGGGTCAGCTCCCGTCCCATCCAAGCCGTATGATGGGACGAGACCTCAACCACCGATGACCAAGACAACAGTGTTTCCACCCATGCCTGTGGTTAGCCGGGGCGTGGCAACAGTGCCCCTCACCTACCTGCTGACCAAGGCTGGCATGGCAACAGTGCTCCCGCCCTCACCACTGACGACAGCAAGCGGCAGCCTGACGGAGAGCACTATACACGACTCGACTCGACCACGCCCTGACGATCGACAAGACGGCGCACAGTTCCCCTAGGTCGTCGGGGCCGGCGCCTAGGGGAACCCGGCGAACCACAAGCCCACAAGAGGGACCCAGCCCGGTGTCCCGGACACCGACAATGCGGACCCACCGACTCGGCATATTACCATTGTAACCCTGGGTGGGTTGATCTATAAAACCCCACGGGAACTCACGCCTACAGGCAAGGAACAAAGGAAAAACACAGGCACGCAAGGAACGTAAGAAAGAGGAACACAAGATGGCATAGGACTAGCCACCCAACAGCAACGCTGGAGAGAAGGAGCAGCCCAAGCCTTGGCCAGCTTCCTTCCTCCTCCACACAGCTCCAGGAGCAACATTGTACTATCAATCATCCAACCAAACTCGGCAGGACTAGGGGTGTTATCTCTCCGGAGAGCCCCGAACCTGGGTATGCCTGGCGTCCCGCGCCCGCGCATGCCAACCTCGCCTCTGGAGCCCACCAGCGCCCTCGAGCCTCCTCCTCTCTTTAGCCATCCTTTGGCATCTGCCGTGCACCCACCACAACAATATGCGTAAATACGACTTATCCTACCTGTCTACTGATCCGCCTGTTCTAGGCCGTATTGCTTCTGTGCAGGCAACCCAGGATGCCGCTCCTTCCTCCTCGGCGATCAACATGCATGGTGCATGCAGGTTGCCCGGCTCGTCGGCTGACTCGTCGCCCGACCCATCATCCGCGATGTGCCCGCCCTCCACGGGCCGCTCGGCTGGTCACCTGCTACGGACGCGCCGACCTCCCCAGCCAAGTCACCCGGCCCGACGGCTGCCCCGTCGCACGGCCCATCCTCAGCGACCGCGCCGGCCTCCCCTGGCCCATCATCAGCGACCGTGCCGGCCACTTCACCGCCTGCTGTTACGTCGTCCTTGGTGCAGGAGGCTGCTGCTCCCTCCTCGCCGTCCGACCAGCTCGCGTCGCCTTCTGTTGATGGCAGCCCTGTCCCCTCAACCGCGACGCCTCCAGCTGCTCCGAGTCACACTATGGTCACACGCACGCGTGATCATACTCGTCGTGCGCTTCTCCCAACTGATGGCACTGTCCGCTACGACCCTCGCCGCCGTGCTTTTCACGTTGTGCCTGTCTCTCACCGCGATGCCCTCCGTGAGCATGCTTGGCGCACCGCAATGATGGATGAGCTCGACGCTCTTCGTCGCAACAGGACTTGGGTTCTTGTGCCTCGTCCGCGTGGTGTTAATGTCGTTGGGAGCAAGTGGATATTCAAGACTATGCATCGTTCGGATGGCTCCATTGATAAGTATAAAGCTCGTTTGGTCGCGCGTGGTTTCACATAGCAGCTTGGACTTGACTATGGTGATATGTTCAGTCCGGTTGTCAAGCCGGCCACCGTTCGACTGGTTCTTGCTCTTGCTGTGTCTCGTGGCTGGATCCTCCGACAGATTGATGTAAGCAACGCTTTCCTTCATGGTTACTTGTCTGAGTATGTCTACATGTAGCAGCCACCAGGTTTTGAGGACGCTTGGTATCCCTCTCATGTGTGCAAATTGCAGCGGGCTCTCTATGGACTTAAACAGTCTCCTCGCGCATGGTATGCTCGGCTCAGTTCTCGTCTTCTCCAGTTGGGTTTTGTTCCCTCCCGAGCCGACGCCTCTCTGTTTTCTTCTGCCATCGGGATGTTCAGATCTATATGCTTGTCTACGTGGATGATATCGTTATTGCTGGTTCTTCTCCACGTGCAGTTGACGGTCTTTTTCATTCACTTGTGGCCACCTTTCCTATTAAGGATATTGGGTCATTGGAGTATTTTCTTGGCTTGGAAGCATCGTACAATTCAGGGGGGATGACCTTGACACAACGGAAGTATGCCATGGATCTGTTACACCGTGTGAACATGGAGAATTGTAAGCCCACTTCCACATGGTTGTCTACCTCCGACCAGCTTGCATGGGTGTCTGGACAGCCTCTTGATGCCGATGATTCTTTCCGGTATCGCAGTGTCGTTGGTGGATTGCAGTATTTGACTCTCACTCGCCTAGATATTTCATTTGCAGTGAACAAGGTATGCCAGTTTCTCTCACAGCCCACTGATGTTCATTGGGAAGCTATTAAGCGCATCATGCGCTATGTAAAGGGAACATTGCAAACTGGACTGAAGTTTCGGAAGGCTGTCTCCACCAGCATTAGTATTTTCACTAACACAGACTGGGCTGGGTGTCCTGATGATCGACGATCCACTGGAGGTTTTGCCATGTTTGTTGGCCTGAATCTCATCTCCTAGAGTTCTAAGAAGCAACCGACGGTGTCGAGATCTAGTACGGAGGCCGAGCACAAAGCTTTGGAAAATGGAGCTGCTGAGGCCATCTGGGTAGAATCACTACTCAAGGAGCTTGGTGTTTCCCAGCAGCGTGTTCCTGTTCTATGGTGTGATAATTTAGGAGCTACATATCTGACTGCCAACCCAGTTTTTCATGCACGCACCAAGCACATTGAGATTGATTTCCACTTTGTTCGTGGGCGTGTTGCTTCTGGAGCTCTTGAGGCCAGGTTCATTTCTTCTAATGGTCAGCTGGCTGACGTATTCACCAAACCAGCCACTCGACAGATGCTAGACCGATTTAGTACCAATCTAAACCTTGTACAAAGTAGAAGTTCAGATTGAGGGGGTATGTTAAAATAGGTCTAGCGTGTCATGTACACGTATTATGTACGTATGTAACTTGTATATGCTGATCATTATATATAGAAAGACGTGGAGAGGCCTTGCCCCACGGGAAACCCTAAACCTATTCTCAAACTCTTCTAATACTAGGAACATTGAAGGGAAACATATACAGGGAGAAGTCTTTATCAAGATGATACATATTCACAAAGACAAGCATTGATTAGGGGGTATTAGGAACTAACTAATTAGAATAATTAGGGGATAATCTCATCATTGGGCAACGTTTGTATGGACGTGCCCCGCGGGCATGTATGAATGTTCATCATCATCAATAAATAATGGGCCATTTGCATTTCTGCCCCTAACTCGAACCACCTACTCAGATTTGCCCCTAATTCCAAAGCATGCTCAAATTTACCCCTCTGCCGTTAAGTCACTACTCAGAAATGCCCTTTCGTCCAGTCAAAGGCCTTTGACCGTCAGAGGACCATGTGTACTGTAGCAGACGGAAAGTGCTACAGTATTGGACGGAAAGTGCTACAGTACTGTACGGAAGGGCATTTCTGAGTAGTGACTTAACGGCGGAGGGGCAAATTTGAGCATGCTTCAAAACTAGGGGCAAATATGAGTAGTGGGTTCAAGTTAGGGGCACAGATATAAATATCCCATAAATAATCTGGTTCATTCTCTCAATCACTTTTCATTCAAGACAGTTCACACTCCTCCCAATTCCTGCGAATGCTCCAGTTAATCGCCTTATGGTAGGTGGACACAACAAATGGAACGAGGAAACTATTACTCCCTCCGATCCACAATATGTGGCAGTTTTTAACTTATTATGGATCTGAGGTAATACCGCCTTGTTCCCGACTGCAATAGCGGCTCGCTTCCTACAGAACAGATTAGCCGTCATGGGGAAAGCGATTATGGCCCAGTTCTTTTCAGCAGATTATGGAGAATCTCTGTTAGGAAAATCTTACGCCAAAAGAACTGGATTGTATGTCCAAAATCTTCAGAGGATTCTATAGAATCCCAGTGCAATCCAAAATCTCCAAAATAGTTGGATTTTCCCAGAATCTCAGGATTTTAGCAAGTCCCACCAAAGAAAACGTTTGGAGTTAAGAGAGTGCCCCTGTTGCAGCACGTTATTACAGCAAGATTGCCACCGAGCCATCCACGGCCGATGCCCATCTGTTCGCATCGAGCGACCTCGTGCAGGGCTGCCCGCTAGGATTCAGCGCCGCCGTCCACCCCAGTTCGCCGTCCCGGACCTCGCAGCCGCAGGCGTGGCCCTAGCCGCCGCCGGCCAGGTACTCGCCGCTGCCGGTCCCCACTCCCGCCGGAGTCCAGCTTCCTCTGCGGGCCCTCTTCCCCTCTGCCATCTGCTGCCACCGGGACACGCAGAAGCTGTCGTTGGGTCTCTGCACTGGCTACCGACGGCGCCTCCATCCCGAAGCTGCAGCCGAACATCAACAGCTCCTCCACTCCTCCAGGGCGATCCATCCTCTCTCTCCCAACTCTCTGTTCTTTTTTTAGCTAAATTGGATAGATGCAAAAAACTATTGCATAGATAGATGAATCGATGTGTCAATTTGTTAGATGGATGGATGGACATATTGTTCAATTTGTTAGATGGATGGATAGACTGGTTGTTTTAATTTGTTAGATGGATGGATCGTGCTAAAATAATTTGTTGATATTGTCAATGCTGCTGTATATTGGTGCTATTGCCGGAAATTGGCTTTGGCTCATAGGTGATATCGGTACTGTGAATCTTTGCTATTGTATGGAATGTCACTACATTAATAAATTCTGATGTTCAGTGCTAATGTTGCTAGTCTTGTGCCTTGAGATTATTCGTTCTACTTTTAGTTCACTCACATTTGACAAGGTATTGTTCGAAACAACAAAGTGTTAACAATTCATCAAACAGTTTCTGTCAAGGGGTACTACCGACATTTCAGCACACAACTCTTTTCAGAATCTCAAACTAGAATCTCAGAAAAGAACTCGACGCCGAATTCTGGGAGAAGCAGATTCTCGGAGAATTTTCTAGAATCTTGATTCTGCAGAATCCCGGGCGAAAAAAACTGGGCCTATGTGTCGTGGCCATTCACACGCTATGGCTTGTACACTATTCGGTCACTGGAGCAGTCTGCTCATTTCTTTGCAGAATAGAGCATACCTGGTCGTGGTATGTCTTCTCGATGGGAAGCGTAGGAGAAGCATTGGCCATAATGTAAGACGTTTTTTGACACTATACTAGTGTGTAATGTCAAAAAACGTTTTATATTATGAGACGAAGGGAGTAGCATTTTGCTCACAACTGCTTCCCTTCTGATCTTTAACTTTGTCGGCGCCATATCCAGCAGAATTCGGCGTGCATCTTATGACAAAGACGAAAGCTTTGAACATCTCCATCTCTCCCTCGTGCAACGGAGGAACTCGTCGACAATCGACAGATCAGCTTTGGGTGCGGTGATGACCGACATCAAGTTGACAATGGAGCATTTCTATTCTATATCTGTTCGCTTGACATGATGGAGCATCTCTTCTATGTCAATCGTGTTAAGCTTCATGCACTAGTCAATGCAACCAAAAGTCCGAACTAATGAAAAAAACTAGTCAATCCACATATACACTTCAACACTCCCTCTCAAGTGTGACGGGAAGCCAACATGTGGATAGACTCAGAGGCCTATACGTGGACACAGAGGAGGATAGCAACAATTTAT
The DNA here is from genome assembly GCF_002162155.2 of Triticum dicoccoides. NCBI lineage: Eukaryota > Viridiplantae > Streptophyta > Magnoliopsida > Poales > Poaceae > Triticum > Triticum dicoccoides. The sequence goes on from NC_041393.1 coordinate 300,453,853, forward strand.
AGATATCATGTAAATCTAGGACTTGAACTGAAGACCTTAGCTTTGATATCATGTAAATCTTCATGCACTAGCCAATGCAACCAAAAGTACGAACTAATGAAGAGGGCTAGACAATCCACGTATACACTCCAACAATTCAGCGCATATCCTAGCACGGTCATGTGAGCACGCTGTTAACTGTTGTGTTCTCATTCTTCTCCAGACTTGATCCACGAGTCTTCATCTTTGATATGTTATACATAAAGCGCCGATGTTCTTAACAGAAAAAACTAATCCCTAATAACTGAGCAAAAGACCAACTTCTTTTTTATTATTTCAAAAAAGAACTTCTCTTATTACCCATCTCATATCCAAATCACAGGGGAAAACGAGGGAAAAATCCAGTCAACGTAAAAGCATCACACGGCCAGGTTCTCTTTTGTCACACTCATGGATAGCTACGTGAACTAGTAAAATATGCCTTTCAAACTGGTGGCATTCCCAGGTTGTAAGGACAAAGACAAATGATTCACATACTTGAAGTACTCAACATAGCAACAGCCAAAAGACATGAGGATTTTCAATTTACAAACTGCACAACAATAAATAGGCAGTAACGTAGCATATAGAAGAATCTGTGTAGTACTCCCTCCGTCCGGAAATACTTGTCATCAAAATGGATAAAAGGGGATGTATCTAGATGTATTTTAATTCTAGATACATCTTTTTTTATCCATTTTGATGACAAGTATTCTCGGACGGAGGGAGTACATTCCTGGCTTGCTAGGGGTTGCAAATTTCTAACACCCTTAAAAAGTTGTGCATTAGAGAATCTCAAGATTAGCATTTAGATTGATAAAATCATTTTACAAAATCATGTTGTATTTCCTCCATCCCAAAATTCTTGTCTTACATTTCTGTAGATACGAATGTATCTAACACTAAAATATGACTAGATACATCCGTATCTAGACAAATTTAAGATAAGAATTTTGGGACGGAAGGAGTACAAGAGAGTGATTAAAATCTGTCAATTTCTAACACCCGAAAGAAGATGTGCACTAGAGAAACTCAAGATTGGCATTCAAAGTAACAACATAATTTTACAAAATCATATACTCCCTCTGTTCCGAAATGTAAGTCTTTTTAGAGATTCCAACAAGGGACTACATACGGAGCAAAATGAGTGAATCTACACTCTAAAATATGTCTATATACATCCGTATGTTGTAGTCCATTTGAAATCTCTAAAAAGACTTATATTTAGGAACGGAGGGAGTAGTACAAAAGAGTAAAAAAAAAACTTTCTATCTCTGATCAACAAAGCATGGACTATCCAGATGAGTGCTAATAACATAAAGGACATCAAAAGCGCATTCAAGGCATTGGCATGAAATTGCATGGATTACACTTCCATGTACCCAACATAGCTGAAAGAATAATAACATTATATATATTTTTTTAACTGGAATGAAAATGCTATATCAACATGCTACTTGCCAATAATATAAAATAATAGTGTAACAAATGAACAAGTTGGCTCACAGAGGAAGACCCATGGAGATTGACAGCTTCACCAGATCTCAAAATGACATAAGAATTGGCATGTCTGTTTATCGACCAAGAGTTCTTGACCAACTATATTGTCAAATATCAGAGAGTAAACAGGGCTCCAACTGTCAGCACTTGATCCCCCCTGAAGAATCAAAGAATACAAAGCCACAACACACCAGTCGAATGCTAAATGCACAGGAATTTCATCCATGAGATCTTCTCCTATTATGCGGGGAAGGAGGAGCCCCTTCAAAGAAATCATTCACGGCATTCTCAAGGTCCTCAGCTGAGTGCTTGATGTACAACTCTGGATGCTTCCCATTCTCTATATGATGCCGGAACCTGCCAAGGAACGACCTGTATGCTGGCAACAGCTTCTCTGATATTGAGATCCTCAGCTCCTCCCTCAGCTGCGTGTCCGGCACGAACCACCCAGATTGCACCCTATGCGCATCCTCAAATGCAGCATTGAAGGACTTGAATCGCTCCCGCAGAGCTGACTTGGATATTCCTGACGAGAAGCCACCACTTACATGAAGACCCTCATCTCGCAAACAATTCAGGATCTTTAGCCATGACATCCGCTGGTAATTTGTGGCGGCCACTGTGAACTTTCCTGTAAGCCGCTTCAAGTAATCATCACCAATCATGCTCCAGAGGTCAGGTGAATCCTTGACCTTGTGCACAATATAGTGTACATTGTTCATCAAGAACAAATGTGAGAGAGCCGTGTCCTTGTAGAGTGACGCCTTGCTCTCAAGGTTGTGTTCAAGGACAACAATGATCCAGATGACATGGGCAGCAAGCGGTGACTGATTCTCATGCTCGGGTAGTTCGAGGCAGGACAAGGATGGCGCAAGCTCATTGCCTTCAGCAGCAAGCCGGGCACTTGCCGACGGACGTGATACAATCAGCTCGGTGAGCGTGGCCTTGTAGTCGGAAATGAGGCTGCTATAGTTCATCACGTACCGTGTGAGCGGGTGGACGGTGCCGCCAGGAACTGCAGTCTTGGGCGGGTCGCGGAGAACTGCGTTCTCAAACTCCGAGAGTATTCCACGCACCGCATCTGCGAGGCGCGATCGGATCTCTACGGCCTGCACGTATATCGATTCGGCTGCCTTGGATGCAGCGAAAATGTCGGAGACGTCAGGGAGCAGGTCAGATAGCGCGTCGTGGAGATCGATAATCTTGAAGAGCTTCTCGGGAGAGCGGCGACCGATGCTGATGGCCTCAGCGAAGCCAAACAGCTGAAGCGCCGCACCCTTGACAGCTTCGACGAAGGGGGTGTCATGCGTGGCTGGAGCCGCGGTGACGACGCTGACAACGGTGACATTGGAGATTGGGAGGTCATGGAAGACGTGGAAGGAGAGGCGGCGCTCGCTGGCAAAAACGCCGCGGACGGCGGCACGGGCAGCTCGGATCCATCGGCGGATCTTGGCCTCGAGAGCGTCCCACTCGAGGCGCTGGACATCACCGATGCTGAGCCGTTCGACGCCGAGCCGGCGGAGGGAGGCGTCCACGGCCGGCTTGCGAACGGAGGCGTACACCTGGGCACACTCGCGGCCGTACCCAGCCGCAGCCATTCGGGAGGCGATGGCGCGGAGGTCGGCAACGGCGTCGTCGGGGAGGAGGTCGATCTCACGGATGCTCCGGAGCGAGCGGTAGCTGCTTCGCCGGCCGCCGCAGTCGGAGATGGAGTCATCTTCCTCCACGGTTGGGAGGTCCATGGATGAGACCGAGTTCGTTCGGTCGCTGGAGATACAGAGAGATGTCAGGTCGGCGAGCGCCTCGATCTCGAGGTCGAAGGCGCGGGACGAGAGCAAGTGGCGGAACTCGTCCTCGAGCCGCGCCATCGTGACCTGCACGGCGCTGCACCCGCCTCCACCAGCCGCCGCCCCCGACCCGGACGACAGCCGCCGCGGGCTCCCGACCACCGAGGGGGACGACGGAGCGAGGCGGCGGATGTTATCCACAGCACGGAGGAACCGCTCCGACTCGGTTCGATCCCCTGCTCCGTCGAACAGCATCGGCTCGCCCCCAACCGCCGCCGCCGCCGAAGCCAACGACGAGTCCAACCGTATCACCACTTGCTCCGCCGCCTCCAGCTCCGCCGGTCCATCCATAGTATACAGTTGACTCACCTCCCGACTCTCCACCTCACCCTCCTCCAAGCTGGCCTTTCTTACCCGCGGCGGCGCGAATCCTGGGAGCCGCACGTGTGGGCGAGCGCGCGCGCGCGTGGGACTGCGCTATGGCGGACGAGGGAGTGATATAGACCGAGTCGAGCTGGCTGGCTCCGGTGTGTGCTGCGTCCAGGCATGTTTTTTCTCTTTTTGACAAAAAGCAATCAGCGTTGCATTTCATTCATTTAGATGGTGTTACAAAGCTCAAGATGAGTACACTACTACTTCAACTTCTCTCAGGCATGCTGGTTCCAGCAAACGGAGTAGATATTCGGCATCCATGGTCATCTAACCAAGCAAGTCGTAACCTTTCGTATGGTTGTCACCCGACAACGCCCCTCAAATAGACGGAGGGGTGTCGAATAGGAACAAGGTGATCCAAGAAGAATCAAACTTGCTAACCCGGCTTCAGATGAGCAACTCAACCGAACATCCATTGCATCAAAATCAAAACTAAATCTGGTCAACCAAGCTCCAAGCAGCACGAATGACCACCACCATCTATCACTGGTCCCTTTGGCCGGTAAGAAACTCCAGCAACGATGCCCCAGGAGGTGTGATGCACATCACCATCATCATCCAATCCCAAGAGAATCAAGGGTTCCCCCCCCCCCCTCAGAGCTTCCTCATACAGGTGGAGCGAGCGAAATGCCCCAACGATGCCTTCGAGAATGAAGCGGCGCCCACAGACGTCACCATTGCCTACCCCGACCCATGACCGGCAGCATGGTGTTCACCCGGCACTGCACCGCCAACCACCTAACTCGATCAAACCACCACCGCGGCCACACATCGGCGTCCTTCGCCCCCCAAACGCCCAAAATCCACTAACGGTGCAGGAAAACAGCAGATCTCTCGGTAGGGGTCCTGGCGTAGCTGCAAGTCTTAGATCGAAGGTCGCACTGGGCATTTACCAGGTTCGGGCCTTCGCGGACTAATACCCTACATCCAGCTCGTGTTTGTTATTCATGGTGGAGAGATACCTTGTGCGAGATGTTACAATGGTGTAGTTAAGATGACTACCAAGACTTGGTCTATATGAGAATAGGTGGGAATGAAAACTCCCTAGCCTCCCCTTATGCACACGGTGGAGGGTAGGGTTTTTACAGAGGAAGATGTGATCTAGGGCGGCCGCCCCCACCAGCTTGGAGGTTAAGATGATCACCAGGTGTCAAGGTTACATCCGACAGATCTCCCGAGCTGGTGATCTTGGCTAGATGGTAACAGGATGAACAAGAGGCACGATGTTTATCCAGGTTCTGGCCCTCTCGAGTAGGTAAAACTCTATGTCCTACTTTTGTTGTATTGATTGTGATGGAGTATAAAGTACAACGTGATCTACCTTGAGATTGTATGAATGTGTCTATCCTCTCCCTACGAGCTAAACCCCTCGACTTATATAGGGGCTGGGGATATGATGAGGACATCAATATCATTGTTACACCCACAGCCCCTGCTGCTATACATACTGGACCAATTACTAGATCTCGCACATGCCAATTGAATTACCAGGTACTTTCGTTTCTTGGTGACAATTCTAATGTTCACAAGAATATGATGCTGCCAAAATTTGTAACATCCCAAAATTCTAAATTTTGGAATGTTATATTAAATAGATAGCTTTGATTGATTGTTTGATTGATTGAGTGAAGTTGAGTGAAATTTGAAACTTTTTGAAAGTTATATGAGAGGGAATAAAAGGACTTTCCCAAACTTTCACCTTGCTTTTATGATCTTCATGAATTCAAATTCTTTTCATCACAAAACCCTAGAGCGAAGATGACATGACTTCTTCCATATATTTAAACGAACAGGTGAAAGTGCTAGTTATCGACTAGAGGGGGGGTGAATAGGCGATTTTTATCAAAGTCTTCAAAACGTGGCAGTTTCGAAGACAAACAATAGAAATAACCTAATTGATATGCAGCGGAAGATAAACTACAACAAGCAAGCCATAGTCAAGTATGCAATAGCGTTAACGTACGAAGACTGATAGCAGCTAGGTAATAGGATCAGGATGGAAGATAGTATGAAGCCAATCAACAATAGTAGTCAAGCAATGAAGTCAATCAGATAAGACAGATAAGCAAATGACTTCACGAAGACAAACTCAAAGTAAAGGAGGGAAGAGATAGAACCAGTCACTTGTTGAAGACACAGGATTTGTTGGACCAGTTCCAGTTGCTGTGACAACTGTACGTCTGGTTAGGGAGGCTGAGATTCAACTCAGAAGACCGTGTCTTCACCTTATTCCCCTTGAGCTAAGGACACTTAGTCCTCGCCCAATCACTCTGGTAAGTCTTCAAGGTAGACTTTCGAACCTTCACAGACTTCGTTCACTCGGCAATCCACAATGACTCTTGGATGCTCAGAACGCGACGCCTAACCGGCTGGAGGATGCACAGTCCTCAAGTGTAACAAGTCTTCAGGTCACACAGACAGAAAGACTTCAGTGATGCCTAACACTCTTTGGCTCTGGGTGTTTGGGCTTTGTCCTCGCAAGGATTTCTCTCTCTCAAATGCTTCGAGGTGGGTTGCTCTTAAACGACAAAAGCCGTATACTAACTCTGAGCAGCCACCAATTTATGGTGTAGGGGGTGGGCTATTTATAGCCACAAGGCAACCCGACCTGATTTGTCCGAAATGACCCTGGGTCACTAAGGAACCGACACGTGTTCCAACGGTCAGATTTCAAACACACGCGGCGACTTTACTTGGGCTACAAGCAAAGCTGACTCATCCAACTCTGGATAAGATTTGCTCTCATTGCCTTCGCTCGAAGACATAGGATTTGGGTTGAGCATCACTTCAGTCACTCTGACTTAGTTCACTTGGACCCCACTTAACAGTACGGTGGTTCCCATGACTCAACAAAGAAGAAAAAGGAAACAACGAAACCACACAGTCTTCGCGCTCCATAGTCTTCACGCAATGTCTTCTCATGTCATAGTCTTTAATATGAATATCTTCTCATACCATCGTTGTCTTCAATGTCTTCATACATTTTTAGGGGTCATCTCCGGTAGGTAAACCGAATCAATGAGGGACACTACCTGCGTTATCCTGCAATTCTCACAAACGCATTAGTCCCTCAACCAACTTTGTCGTCAATACTCCAAAACCAACTAGGGGTGGCACTAGATGCACTTACAATCTCCCCCTTTTTGGTGATTGATGACAAACTGGTTGAAGTTTTCAACGGGGATAAAGTATGTGAAATTGTAAATGATAGGAAATTGTCTTCATAAGTAGCAAGGGCTCCCCCTGAAGATGTGCATAAGAGTAATTTTGCTTTTGGAATGCAAATGCACATGGCAGGTTGTACTTGTGGAGATCCACTTCAACTTACGAAGATAATTCATCATGCATGAAATGATATAGCATATAGGATGACATGCATAATGAAAAATGGACGTCCGCAGGATGATCTAAGTGCGGAAGTTATCATCGCACATGTGGAATTTATCATCGCATCACAGTAAAGCAAATAAGTAGCAGACGACCATCAAGTTTAGGTGTTACAACTCAAAGAACCAAATGTTTTAAAAGCAAGAGTTGTAAGCACGAGGCAAAAATATAATGCAACCGCCCACATGAACCAGCTTGAAGACTATCAAACTCATACGCTTCTCCCCCTTTTGTCAGTAATGACCAAAAAGGTTTGAAGACATAGAGCATCTACTCATCCTCATGAGGAGTAGTTGAAGCAGCAGGGTTGTCGTTGTCGTTTGGCGGTGCAGACGAACTTGGTGCAGTGTCGATGCGTGCAGAAGTAGGAGGTGGTGAAGTAGCATCATCTTCGTCATCGATCACTCGGGCATTGACACTTGCCGCGGAGGAAGAATATTCAGAGTCTTCAAGAGATGGAGTACGACGTAGGACAGCAGTCCGTGGAGGAGTGGAGTCAAACTGGAATCGTTCATTGAAGCCATCGTCTTGAAGACCTGCTTCAGCACTAAGCAGGGTCAGGCTCTTCCATGATCGCCGGCAAGTTTCATGAGCAACAAAGGCATTCTTGGTGGCAAGGTTACGAATGCGATTGACATCCACCAAGAGGCTTTGCATCTGTCTTTTGAGCCAAAAGTGATGTTTATCATGTTTCTGATGAAGGGCCACAAGAAGTTCTTGGTCATTGAGAACGCGAGAACGCTTCCGAGGCCTTTGGGCAATGGTGCTTTCAGTGGCTTCAGTAGGTGCTCGATGAGGCAGACAAGTATTTCCAGCCAATGGATAGATTAGTGTTACTGCTTAAACACCTTCAATGGGTTGAGTGAAACTTTGGTGCTTGGCATTCTGAAGACAAAGAGGCTTCTTGGCAGGTTCAGGGTATATAGCTTCAACTGACATATCAACCTCTGGTAGAAAAATCACATGATTGCGAGCAGAAGGTTGATAGTTGACAGATAAGTGTCGCTTGATGAGGCGCATGACCCATGGAGCATAAAACTTCAGACCAAACAGATCAGATCCAGATGCAGCCAGTTGCCTGATGAAGAAGTCTTGCGCATTGAAGCTGACGCCATTGAGAATGTAGAAGACCAAAGTCTTCATAGCTCCTTCAAGCTTTGCCGCTGATGAATGTCCTTTGATAGGTCGCCTGATGATGTGATATATGGTGCGTGGCAGATACTCAAGGTCTTCAACAAAGAACTCTGTTGGATATTCAGCATCACGTGGCAAAGGCTTCATCATGCTCAACATCTGACTCATATTGGGTTCAGGCTTATGGAAGATGCTTTCCAAAGCATTGCGGTGATTTTGACAACCAGGTTCATAGAGTTCTCCGGGAGTGGATAGGCCTGTAAGCTCAATGATGTCGAGAGTTTTGGCTTCATGATGAACATTTCCTGTCATCCACTCTAGAATCCATGTCTTGATATCTTTGTTGTAGCCGCGAATGTGCAGAGTAGCATAGAATTGAAGCAATAGCTCTTCATTCCAGTGTTCTTTATCTGTGACAAAACTGAGCAGCCCAGCATCACGAAAGCAGTCAAGTGCTTCTTCTAAGCAGGGCAGTCCAGTAATGGCTTCAGTGTCGAGGCGCATATGAGGGAAAATGCGCCCTTGATCATACAGAACACAGGAGTAATAGCTTCGCTGCTGATGACTCCAGAACCGATCTGATGATATTCTTGGCTTCGTGTAGGGGTTCTTCGAGCTGTCAAAGAATGTGTTGTGGCTCTTGAAGCCATTCCCATTGAAAGACCCTGGTGAGTTTGCAGTACCTGGAAACCTTGGCAGTCTTGGCTTGGGCTTCTGGACCTGAGGCCTATGCTCAATGTGATAGTCAAATCGAGGACCAGAGACATTAGGCCGAGGGACCAGAACAGGCCATCTTACTGTGATTAGCTCGCCATGGTTGTATGCTTGCTCGATTATATAGGGCCGTGGTGGCGGAACAGGAGCAGTGGCAGCAACTGAGGCTTCAGACTGCACAACAGGTGCTTCAGGAGCAGTGGCCTCATTAGCTTCAGGCACACTGGTTGGTTCAAGCTCCACATTAGCTTCAGCCATGACAACGTCATTGGCTTCACTTGCGTTGGTTGTGGCAGCTTCAGGATTTTCAACCTCCACTTGAGGAGCTGGAGGGTCAGGCACCGACACGTTCACTTCATGAACTGTTTCTTCAGGCATGGGGGAGTTTGGACACATTCTTCTTGACGTTCCTCATTGGCTGATGCAGCTGGATTGTCTTCAGCAGCTTGTGCTTCAGACACAGAGACATTCACAGTTGGAGTGGCTTTAGAGAACACTTGACGTGCAACAGGTTGATGGTGCACTTCTCCTTCTGGAACGCTCGGAAGAGGGACTTGAGGCCTTGGTCCTTTGCGAAGCCTTTGTAGTACAGGCGACGCCTTTGGAGATGGAGTGGGAAGGTCCTCATCCTCTTCAACTTGGATGGATGGTGTGGTTTGTTGTTGTTGGGGAGTACTGGGGGAGTCTTGTTGCTGTGGGTGATCAGCCCACGATGCATCCTGAGCAATTGGCGTCAGAGGATGACCAATGCTGATGTTTTTGTTGTTCGTACGAACAAGCGATGATACCACATTATATTCGATCTGAGGAAGAACTTCATCATCTTCAACATTGTCATGATGACCAATGTCTTCAGCAGCGGTGGGTTCAGCTGCTGGTATATCTTCAGCTTCAGGAGCCTCTGTGGAAGCAGGCTCATGAACAGTCATGCGAAGTTCTTGGGATGCAGATGAAGGATGAACCACTGAGATGGGTTCAACAACAAGGGGCTCTGTGGGAGCAGCCCGACTCTTCTTGGTCTTGCGCTTCTTCTTGGAGGGAGCGGCATCAGATGCTTCAGTGTTCTTCCTCTTTCTGGCTTCAGCCTCGGCAGCCCTTGTCTTCTTCTGTTCTGAAGCGGTTGTGGTGACCTTTGGCTTTGAGCCAGTCATGCTGCTTGGGAAGATAATGCGAGGGGCTTCTTGGCTTGAAGGTGCAGGCTGGTCAGCAGGAAGCTTCTTCTTTTTCTTTGCAGCCATCCTGGGGTCAATGCCAGGACGGCCAAGTGACTTGTGCTTCTCAGCCTCATTGTAGGCAAGCACACACTTATCAGCCAAACTCTTCATGCGCTCACGAGAGCCTTGAGCTTCTTGGCGCTTCTTCAGAAAAGCTTCTTTAAGCTCATGCAGCATGACCTTGAAGTTTCTGACATCTTGAACACTGAGCTTCGCCACATGCTTCTTGAATTGAGCCTTCTCATAATAAATTTTGTTCTTCAGCTCAACGATGCGCTGAGCAAGAGCTAGCTCAGAAGCAATGGTGCCATTGAAAGAGACGCTGAGGCCAATGGGAAGCTGCAAATCTTCAAAGCTTAGATTGGGGGTGTCGAACCACTCATCAATGAAGTTATGGATGATGGCCACGTCAAAGAGAGGCAAGTTGTTGAAGATTTCTGCTTCTTCCTTGCTCTTTATCAGTTGCTCAAGGGCATCATCAGCAAGATCTTCATCACTGGATAGATCAATGGGCTCTTCATGCAAAATGGCGGCAGGAGTCAAGGCTTGATCAGTATGCATGACAAGTTGCTTTTTCTTCTCCGTCTTCTTGGAGATGCGGGATTGATCTTCAGACTGCACACTGGCTTCAGGAGGTGCAGTGGCCAGTGGCTTCACACGAGAAGCTTTTGGAGGTGCAGCTGATGATGAAGCCTTAATATTCTTTGGCTTCTGCGGCCTTGGAGGAGGAGCTGGGGCTTCATCAGAATCAACCTCATTGTCAGAATGATCCACTTTGGCACCTTGTACCTTGATGTAGGAGATGAGACCATCAAGGTTTGCAAAGGGGCCAATTCTGTTTTCTCCAGCTTCACGTGTGCCATCATCACGGGGAGCAGAGGGACCAGGATTGAAGTCTAATCCCCGTGACTTCTTGTTTTCCTTTGCCGAAGCCTTAGCAAACTGGAAGTTGCGCTTGAAGAGATTGTCGTCACGACACCAGAGCGATCACGATGGGTCAGCTTGTTCAGGCTGTGGTCCACGGACCATGCAAGGATAGAATTCTCGCGCTATGTCTTCAGCTTTGTTCTTGGGGGGAAGGCCTCGATAGGGAATATCACCCCAAGGGCTCTTGATAGCATTTTTCTCTGCGTACTCCTAGGTGACGAACTTGTACTTGTACCACTGTTCAACCCAATAGCGTCGAATCCATTGGATTCGAGTCTTGCGCTGATTGTAATCTTCTTCAGGATCTGTTTTATACATTTCTGCCAGATCATCAGGCAGATCCTTTGAAGTTCCCCCATGACGCTGTCTGCCACCCTTCCTGACAGATTTCTCCGTAGCCATGAACTTCAAACTGAACGGTTTCAATATGTTCAAAGGCTTCAAAGGCTTTCGCTTGCTGGTCAGACAGGAACTGGCTTCAGGAGAATCAATGTGTTGCTGTAAGAATTCTGCAAACGAATGCAGACTATGAGAACCTAGGGATTCTCCCATGGACATGTACCTGTGACAGCATTAGAGATGCGAGGGGAGGGGAAGAGGTCATATGCATTCTCAGAAGATTTTGAAGATAAATCAGTTTGAAGACATTGACCTCATGATGCGAAGACATTCACTTATATGAGGTGAGTTGATTCCAGATTTGTACCAATCTGTGAATAAGTACAAGTGAGGAATCAAACTAGATAGGAAATCTAAGTGAATAGACTAGGCATAATGAGATGCAGGCAGAATAGATCTAACATTGAGTAGGTAGAAACCACTTTCGGTAAATAGGATGAATCTATGAAGATAAAAAAGGTGGTAAAAATAGAGTTATAATTACCGCACGAATAACTGCTTAGAAGGGATGAATAGGAGACCGAGCAGTTCAGCCCACCGTGCCCTAACTTGGCGACGGAGGACACCTACGGTGACGGCGGAGAGGACGATGTCCGCGGCCGGCGTGAGGACGGCGTCGGAGAAGTCGCGGCAGCTAAGCGCTTCGTCGCCGGCGTCGTCGAGAGCTAGCGGTGGCGCTAGGGTTTTGACGAGGTGGAGAGGTGGAAGAAGGTTTTCTTGACCGCAGGGGACACATATTTATAAGTAGGTGTGCGGCACAGCGCAATTACGCAGGTGCCCCTGTCTGTTCACATCCGTGGGACACGTGGCAAGCATGCAACATACTTAGAGTTGTCCCACGTTCCCACGCCCGCCAAGTTGGTCGGATGTTCGTTCTGGCTTCTCCGGACATCGACAATAAAGATGAATCATTTAAATAGGACTTGATGTTTGTCTCTGTGTCTTCTGCTGACTAGGACGCAGAGAAGACATTCGACAGTTTCAATAGAATGCATATGATTTGGACAGATAGAGTTTGAGATAGAAAGCATAGAGGGGTTAGGGTCCGCTAACATTCACTTAGTTCAAAAGATTCAACTTGAAGACTTAGCTATAAGTGAATGCTGTAGAGGACAGAATGCTAATATATATATATATATATATATAGGGAAAATCCATCCTACCACCCGGTGGTAGTTACCCCACATGTCTCATATACTAGCATGTGGTACTATATATACTATTTTATTATTTTAAATATGTTTGTATACTATATCTAAGATATTTCAAAACAAGTTACATGAAAAAATTGCATATGAGCCCATAGTTTTTGTTATATTTGTGAAATACATACATATTTGTACGTTAAAAAAAGCATACTCAAAAAATGATACATACTACCTAAAAAATTTGTATATATACTATCTAATCATTGTTATATACTATATACTACACGTACATACTCTCGGTTTCAACAGATACTACATACAACATACAAAACGCGAGTGGTGGTAACTACCACTGCTTGTAGGAAACATTTGTCCTATATATATATAATCAAATCATCATAGCGCAGAAAATCATGAAGATAAATTGAAACTGAAGACAAACCAAATGTGAAGTCTTTGCAAAAGTAACGCCATGAGTGAAACACTTCAAACAGAGAAATTTGGTGGTGGCGTTACCCACCGTATAGGAAGTATTAGACCCAGACACGGCGCACAATTATCGTGCCGCTCCGAAGTCAAATTCCATGTTAATGTATTCACACTCAGAGTGTAAGTCTTCATTGATTGAAGATATACCTTACTTCGTGTGTTGCACATCTAAGTCATCAACATGCATAAGTGTTAGGATGTGTGCCTGATCACATGACATTAGAGGATTCCAAGATATTTAGCTCACACCGTAACTTGCAAAACCTTTTCTCATCCAAGGGCTTTGTAAAGATATCTGCCAGTTGTTCTTCTGTGTTGACGTGAATGATGTCAATATCTTTCTTCATGACATGACCTCTGAGAAAATGATGACAAATTTCAATGTGCTTTGTCTTCGAGTGCTGAACTGGATTGTTGGCTATCTTGATGGCACTTTCATTGTCGCAGAAGAGAGGTACTTGTTTCAGGTTGATGCCATAGTCCTTGAGAGTTTGCTTCATCCATAGAAGCTGAGCACAACAGGATCCAGCAACAATGTATTCAGATTCAGCAGTTGAGAGTGATACACAGTTCTGCTTCTTTGAAGACCATCAGACAAGTGATCGTCCCAGAAAGTGACATGTTCCTGATGTTGACTTGCGATCCACCTTGTCACCAGCATAATCAGCATCCGAGAATCCAACTAGATCAAACCTTGAGCCCTTTGGATACCATAATCCGAGTGTTGGGGTGTAAGCCAAATATCGAAGAATTCGCTTCACAGCTAAGTGATGTGATTCCTTTGGTGCCGCTTGGAATCGAGCACACATGCAAACACTTAGCATAATATCTGGCCTAGATGCACATAGGTAAACTAAAGAACCAATCATGGAGCGATATACCTTTTGATCGAACTCTTTACCATTGTCGTCGGGACCAAGATGATGTTTGGCTGGCATTGGCGTCGTTTAGCCTTTGCAATCTTGCATGCCGAACTTCTTCAGGCAGTCTTTGAGATATTTTTCTTGAGATATGAAGACGCCATTTCTTTGCTGACGAATTTGAAGACCAAGGAAGAACTTCAGCTCACCCATCATGGACATCTGATATTGCTCTTACATCATGTATCCAAACTCATCACTATACTTCTGGTTGGTGCAGCCGAAGATTATGTCATCCACATATATTTGGCACACAAATAGTTCACCATCATATGTCTTCATGAAGAGTGTGGGATCTAGAGATCCAGGTTTGAAGCCTTTTCTCTTCAGGAAGTCTTTGATCGTATCATACCATGTGTGAGGAGCTTGTTTGAGGCCATACAGTGCTTTGTTTAGCTTGTACACCATATCAGGATGTTTTGGATCTTCAAAGCCAGGTGGTTGAGCGACATAGACTTCTTCTTCAATCTTGCCATTGAGAAATGCACTCTTCACATCCATTTGATATAGCAAGATGTTGTGGTGATTTGCATAGGCTAGGAGTATGCGAATAGCTTCAAGCCTAGCAACAGGAGCAAATGTTTCATCGAAGTCAATTCCTTCAACTTGAGTATATCCTTGAGCCACAAGACGTGCTTTGTTTCTGACGACTTGACCATGCTCATCTTGTTTGTTCCGATATATCCATTTTGTGCCAATTATGTTATGCTTGCGAGGGTCAGGGCACTTGACCAGTTCCCAAACATTATTCAGCTTGAACTGTTGGAGTTCTTCTTGCATGGCTTGAATCCATTCAGGTTCCATAAAGGCTTCAGCAACTTTCTTGGGTTCAGATATTGATACAAATGAAAAATGCCCACAGAAATTTGCTAACTGTGTTGCTCTTGATCGAGTAAGAGGACCTGGCGCATTGATGCTGTCAATTATCTTCTCGATTTGCACTTCATTTGCAACTCGAGGATGAACAAGACGAAGACTTTGCTCTTGCTGATCATTGTCATCATTGGGAGGATTGTCTTCGGTCTGAGCATCGTCTTTAGGTTGATTTGGTGCAAAGATGATAAGTTCCTCCTCAGGTTGTGCTTCAGAAGGCATGATCTCACCAGTTCCCATCAGCCTGATAGATTCACTGGAAGGAGCTTCATCTAGTGTGCCTGGCAGGAGCTCTCGTACCATTGGTTTCATCAAATCGCACATCCACTGTTTCAACGATTTTGTAGTGGAAGAGGTTGAATACTCTGTAGGAGTGCGAATCCTTTCCATATCCAAGCATGAAGCCTTCGTGAGCTTTGGGTTCAAATTTTGACTTGTGATGGGGATCCTTGATCTAGCACCTAGCACCAAAGACTCTGAAGTAATTGACATTTGGCTTCTTGCCAGTAAGGAGCTCATAGGATGTTTTGCCCAGAAGCTTGTGGATGTAAACACGGTTGATGATGTGACATGCAATATCAATTGCTTCAGGCCAGAATTTTCTTGGTGTCTTGTATTCGGTGAGCATTGTTCGAGCCATCTCAATGAGGGTTCTGTTCTTGCGCTCAACAATGCCATTTTGCTGAGGTGTGTAAGGAGCAGAAAATTCATGAGTGATTCCCATTGTATCCAGATAAAGATCAAGGCCGGTGTTCTTGAATTCAGTGTCGTTATCACTTCTGATATGCTTGATCTTGACGCCATAATTGTTCATTGCTCGATTGGCGAATCGTCTAAAGACATCTTGTACTTCAGTCTTGTAGAGAATTATGTGCACCCATGTATATCTTGAGTAGTAATCAACAATGACGAAGCCATAGAGACATGCCGTTGTTGTGAGGGCGGAGTAGTGAGTAGGTCCAAATAAGTCCATGTGTAGCAGCTCCAAGGGTTGAGATGTTGTCATGATTGTCTTCGAGGGGTGATTGGCCCTTGTCATCTTCCCAGCTTCGCAAGCACCACACAAATGATCTTTCTTGAACTTGACACCTTCGATGCCTATGACATGCTTCTTCTTGACGAGAGTGTGCAAGTTCCTCATGCCAGCGTGCCCCAGCCTTCGATGCTAGAGCCAGCATTCTGAAGCTTTTGTAAGAAGACATATGGCAAGTTGTGGAACTGCTGAGAAATCTACCATGTATAGATCACCTTTCCTATACCCTTCAAAGACTAGAGACTTGTCAGATTCCATTAGTACAAGGCAACGATATTTTCCAAATATCACAATCATGTTTAAGTCACAAAGCATTGAGACAGACATTAAGTTGAATCCAAGGGATTCAACAAGCATCACTTTATCCATGTGTTGATCCTTTGAGATTGCAAATCTACCTAGACCCAATACCTTGCCTTTACCTGTGTCAGCAAATGTGATTTGACTCTTGTCGGATGGACGTAAGGTTGAGTCCATGAGAAGACTTCGATCACCAGTCATATGATTAGTGCATCCGCTGTCAATAATCCATTCTGAAGCTTTTGGTGACATGCCCTATGGTGCAGTTAGGAGGATGGGCTTCACAAGGTATGTTGTGAAGCATAAGCATTTGATGCACATTTGGATTATCACAGCATAGATGAAAGTTAGCACACAGTATGACAGGTAAGCGATTCATATGTGGAATACATAGTAAGTCATTTTATCATGCGTCCCTTTGTGTTTTAGGTCCCCAGCAATAATATTGGACGCCTTTGATTGCTGGCTGGAGACCATGTTCTGCAAAAGAGAGTTAGTTCTTCTTCATCACCCACATCTTTAGGATGGCTTAGAAGCAATGAGTCTAAGTGTAGCATCTGAGAATTTCGGCTTTGGAGCCCTAGCAAATAGCGTTGCAGGAGATGAATGATACTCATATGAATAAGCAGAAAAGTTCTTAGTATTATGAACATAGCGGTTTGAAGACACACGCTCATATTCATAAGTTTGAGCGTGATTTCCCTGCAAAATATTGGCGTTAGGGTGACTCAGGTGAGTCCTGTTTCCGTATGAAGCCGTTGGACCATGTGATGCCTTTGATCTGGGGTTTGTCTTCTTCCCTGGTGGAGTCATGACAACATTCACAGGAAGATTCTCAAGACAACTTTTGGGAACCCAGATCTTCTTCATTGGCGGTCCATTCCTGCAGTTAGTACCAATATACCTGGCAAACACTTCACCATTCTGATTTTTGAACAGTTTATAGTTTGCATCAAAGGATTCATCAATGATAATAGGATTAGCACAGGTAAAGCCAGATAAAGTGGATGGATCCACTGAAGGTTCCTTTGCAGCAACCCATGTGGTTTTGGGATACTGCTCAGGCTTCCAGTTGGAACCATCAACATTCATTTTCCTCTCGAACCCAACACCCTCTTTCCTAGGGTTTCGGTTCAGAATCTGCTTTTTGAGGACATCACAAAGTGTCTGATGTCCTTTCAGAATTTTATACATCCCTGTTTCAAGCAATGTCTTCAACCTAGCGTTTTCATCAGCAATAGTAGTGGTATCCTCAGAAGAGGGGTTAGTTGCCACATCAGAAGTTGAAGACAGAGCAACAGTAGCAGCAGTGGAACATCCAGCAACAGAAGTAGCGTTATCACGCTCAATGCATTTTAGACATGGTGGTTCAAATTCATCCTGAGCGGGATTGATCTGTTGAGCGTGAAATGAATCATGCTTCTTCAGAAGAACTTCATAATCCACTCTTATCTTTTCAAGATCTTGCTCTCTTTGAAGACATTCAGAAGAAAGTTTCTCATGATCAGACAAGAGAGCATTATTTTGATCTTGAAGGGCGTCAAACTTGGAATGAAGTCTCTAAAGACTCTCAGCCAAAGCTTTTGACTGATCCATTTCTTCGCCCAACATATCATCACTCTTACTAAGCATGTTTTGAATCTTTTCCAAAGCTCTTTGTTGTTTACTGGCAAGGGAAGCAAGTTTGACATAGCTGGGGCCAAATTCATCACCTGATTCATCATCACTAGTTTCAGAAGGATAGCATTCAGTTACCTTAGCACCCCCTGCCATGAGGCATGGTGAAGATGAACACGGTTCAGGTGGAAAGGTCATCTCTTTAAGAGACTCCTTGTAGTCATCAAGCCAAGGATCATGACGATTAAGATGACTATCATAGACCTCTGAAAGCCTGTCCTAGATTAGCTTCACATGATTGAGGTGCATGACGTTCCTGAACTGATTTCGGGATAGGCAGGAGCAGATGACATCCTTCGCTGTGAGGTTCAGTAGAGTGTACTTGCGAATGTCATCAGCCTCCGCCATCTTGCATAGATCGGTAAGACCAATCTCGGTGACGGTCCATAGTTCGCTGTCCATAGCCATGAGTCGCTTCTTCATCATGGCTTTCCACCGAGGATACTCATGACCATCAAAGGTGGGGCAAGATACATTCCTCAATCCTGCAGTCGACATAGCTAAACTCCAGGTGGTTAAACCGAATCACACAAAACAAGGGAGTACCTTGCTCTGATACCAATTGAAAGTGCTAGTTATCGACTAGAGGGGGGGTGAATAGGTGATTTTTATCAAAGTCTTCAAAACGTGGCAGTTTTGAAGACAAACAATAGAAATAACCTAATTGATATGAAGTGGAAGATAAACTACAACAAGCAAGCCATAGTCAAGTATGCAATAGCGTTAATGTACGAAGACTGATAGCAGCTAGGTAGTAGGATCAGGATGGAAGATAGTATGAAGCCAATCAACAATAGTAGTCAAGCAATGAAGTCAATCAGATAAGACAGATAAGCAAATGACTTCACGAAGACAAACTCAAAGTAAAGGAGGGAAGAGATAGAACCAGTCACTTGTTGAAGACACAAGATTTGTTGGACCAGTTCCAGTTGCTGTGACAACTGTACGTCTGGTTAGGGAGGCTGAGATGCAACTCAGAAGACCATGTCTTCACCTTATTGCCCTTGAGCTAAGGACACTTAGTCCTCGCCCAATCACTCTGGTAAGTCTTCAAGGTAGACTTCCAAACCTTCACAGACTTCGTTCACTCGGCAATCCACAATGACTCTTGGATTCTCAGAACGCGACGCCTAACCGGCTGGAGGATGCACAGTCCTCAAGTGTAACAAGTCTTCAGGTCACACAGACAGAAAGACTTCAGTGATGCCTAACACTCTTTGGCTCTGGGTGTTTGGGCTTTTTCCTCGCAAGGATTTCTCTCTCTCAAATGCTTCGAGGTGGGTTGCTCTTAAACGACAAAAGCCGTATACTAACTCTGAGCAGCCACCAATTTATGGTGTAGGGGGTGGGCTATTTATAGCCACAAGGCAACCCGACCTGATTTGTCCGAAATGACCCTGGGTCACTAAGGAACTGACACGTGTTCCAACGGTCAGATTTCAAACACACGCGGCAACTTTACTTGGGCTACAAGCAAAGCTGACTCATCCAACTCTGGATAAGATTTGCTCTCATTGTCTTCGCTTGAAGACATAGGATTTGGGTTGAGCATCACTTTAGTCACTCTGACTTAGTTCACTTGGACCCCACTTAACAGTACGGTGGTTCCTATGACTTAACAAAGAAGAAAAAGGAAACAACGAAACCACACAGTCTTCACGCTCCATAGTCTTCACGCAATGTCTTCTCATGTCATAGTCTTCAATATGAATATCTTCTCATACCACCATTGTCTTCAAGTTCTTCATACATTTTTAGGGGTCATCTCCAGTAGGTAAACCGAATCAATGAGGGACACTACCTACGTTATCCTGCAATTCTCACAAACGCATTAGTCCCTCAACCAACTTTGTCGTCAATACTCCAAAACCAACTAGGGGTGGCACTAGATGCACTTACAAAAGGGTTGTTGAAAATATTTGAATTTCATTTGAAAATATTTCAAAATTCAGAAAACTTTAAGCAACTCAATGATTTTCATGAGAGAAAATAAAATGACTTCTTCAAAACATATGAAATATGAGTTGGAAGTTTAAAGGGATCAAATTCAAAGTCCCTTTGAAATTATTTTCAAATTTGGAGTTATTTGGGTTTTATTCAAATTATTTTTCTCCAAAAATAGAATATACAGAAATTAGGGTAAAATGATTCCCTACAATAGAAAATTGGAGAGAAATTAATTTGAAACCATTTTGGTTTTTTTAATGATTTCTAGTGGATTTTAATAGAGCAGTAGCACTCTTTGTTTTATTTAAATTTGTGTGTATTTTATTTGATCTTACAAAAATGTTCAGGTTGTAGGAAATGTTTTTCTGAAAATTTTGATATATTATATGCCTATAGTATGTTTGTATTTTGTATAGTTTTTTTTTGCTGTCTGCAAAAATATTTTAAAAAAAATCTTTCTCTCCGCCTATTGGGCCAGCCTAGCCGAAGCCCGGCCAAGGCCCAGCTCCGCGCCGCCTCACCCGTCGTCCCCGACCGGGACTCCTCCCGGAGTCCGGCGCCGCCCCGCCACCGGCCGCCCCCTTCCCCACGCCACCGCACCTCCCCTCCTCCTATAAAGCCGCCACCCGGTCACCCCTCTCTCTCCCACATCTCGCCGCTCGAAGCCGAGTCGCCGCCGCGCCGTTTGCAGCCACCGCCCGCACTCGCCGGAGTTTGAGCTCCGACGAGATCCGCCGCCGTTGCCCCGCACCATTCCATCGCCCTCGACCGAAGCCTCCGCCTCCCTCGTCTCCGCCTCGTTGCCCCGCTCCTTCCGGTGGTGACGCCCGAGCCAGAGAGCCACCGGAGCCGCCTCCCCGTTCAACGTCGAAGCCGCCGCCACCATCTTTCTCGCCGCCGAAGCCGCGGTACTCCTCCCCGCCTCTTGTCCGTTGGATTTAGATCTAACGGATTAGATCCGTTCGGTTTTTTTTCTAATCTAGCGAACGGTTCGTTCGTTAGCGAACGTTCCTTAAATAGCCTTTTCGTTTTATTTTATTTCGTCCAGGGACCCGTCCGTGAATATTTTATTTACAGATTAGCCCCTAGACTTCAAACACTCACAACTTTTCGCTCGTTTGTCCAAATCCAACGAAACCAACACCCACTTCTTCGTTACGATCCCCTATATCCAGTAAAACAACTTAAAAATGTTTTTGAAAGTTTAAAATTTGAATTTCCAACAGTTTAGTATTTGAACTTCGTTTGATCGTAACTTGAGTTTTATAACTCCGATTTAGTTGATTCTTTTTGCAAATTGAAGCTCGTGACCTAAACTTTCTAATAAGGCAAAATTCACCCAATTTTGGTCCTGTTAGAAAAAAAATTTCTGTTGCAAGAGTTGTTTGCTTGTTTTCGAGTTTTCCGAGATCTTTTCTTCGATTTCTTTTGAGTGATTGCTTATGTGTGGTTACTATTGCTTGCTTACGATAAATTGACCGGAGTGTGATGAGTAGAAATATCAAGAGTATTGAGTGCGAAGCTTCTTCATCAACAGTACAGGCAAGTTCATATTTTGATCATACTTTTCATACCCGGTTTTATGCATTAGATCAATCCTCAAACATTGCATGATTAGGATCTAATTAAATTGTGGGTTTTGGGAAGTAGATGAGGTAGTACCTATTACCTGTTTTATTATCAAAACCTTGGGAGTTACTTCTACATTTGCTTATATTGCTATGCTATGCTAGTAGACGTGGATTGGGTGAGTGTATCCATGACAGATGTGAGATTGTTAAATTAATGGTTTATTTAAGGTGGCAACTTTAATACACATCTGGGTGGATTGAGGCACCTGGGTATTCCAGCGTTTGCCTGTTTTTCTTTATGGACCGCCACCCAGGCTCAAAGGGATCATGAGATTATTCATGCTAGAAACTTTCGTGTGCAGCCACAAGCTACTATGGGCTCTAGCATAGTTGATTAAGTCGTGTTAAATCTTACAGTGGTAGACTAGCAGATGTAGGGGATGTAGGAGGTACTGTCTACCCGATCGTAAGGTGCAAACGCTTCTGAAAGACTATGTCTCGGTCATCCATTTCTCAAACAACATGTAGTGCGAGAATCCCAACGGAGGAGATCGAGTCTTGTGGGGAAAAGTGCGCAAACCTCTGCAGAGTGTATAAACTAATCATGGTTAGCCGTGTCCCTGGTTATGGACATCTTGAGTATCTAGTACTTGGATTACCATGTGAATCTCATCATGTTACTTCAATTAATTTTGTTGGGTTTTAATGATGATTATTAATTGGGATTGAGTTGGGTGAACCTCATCAATGTTTAACAACCACCATGATAGTTAAATAAAATGTATTTCTTTGATATAGGGAAAAACTGGCTTTATGCAAAAATAAACTTAGAAGCTTTCCACCAGCCAAATATGCATGTAGTGATAGCTATTATTCATCATTTATCCTTTGGTGTGAATTTGCCAGTACATTCAATGTACTGGTCCTCTGTGGCTGCAACGTCTCATGTTGCAGGACTTCTTACGACGAGTAAGTGTTATGTCAGGGTTACGATTCCTACACTCAACTTTGCCGTTGGTGTTGATGGGAATCCACAACCTTGTTGTTACTTCCGCTATTAGGATTGAGGTAATAGTATTTACGTTACTTTATACATGTGATTTACCTCTGTTATAAATCCTCGAGTATTGTGTGTGTGTCAGCATACCGATCCAGGGATGACACTTAAGCACAGAGACTTGACCGTTTGAGGTCGGGTCGCTACAAAATTGGATACATATGAAGGGCCTAGCATGGACAAGAGGGATGAACACTGGAGCAGGATCAAGCATGGAGATGAAGGCGCGCGCGAAGGGATCCAAAATGGCGTTTCTAGTGCATATTTGAGCACTTTGAAGCCTCTGTGATGACCTACAAGGACATGGACGAAATATACGAAATACCCCTTCATAAATTTCGTCCATGAAAGTGTGTTATATCGACTATAGGGGGGGTGAATAGGCAATTTTTACAAATTTGTCACTGAGGAATTTCCAGGTGAAGAAATTCCTAAGCAACGACACACTAGCAGTGGAATAAGTACTCAGGTATAAGCATAACAGAACAACAGCATTGTCATCATGATGAAATGAAAACAAGCACAGAGTACATATAGTGTAAAAACAGGATAAGCAGGCTGAAAACAATGTGACTGAAGAAATTGGATTGAGGAAATAGAGAAAGTCTTCAGTCAAAGTCTTCAAACAGTAATGATCAGGTTCATCAACACATGAATGAGGAAATGAAAGGGTTGAGGAAATAGAACCAGTTGGCTTGGTGAAGACAAAGATTTGGTAGACCAGTTCCAACTGCTGTGACAGTTGTACGTCTGGTTGGAGCGGCTGAGTATTTAAACTCGAGGACACACAGTCCCGGACACACAGTGCTCACCGTATTCTCCTTGAGCTAAAGTCACACAGACCTTGCCCAACACTCGTGATAAGTCTTCACAGGTGACTTCCAAACCTTCACAGACTTGGTCACTCGGTGATCCACAATTCCTCTTGGATGCTCATACCATGACGCCTAACCGTCTGGAGGATACACAATCCTCAAAGGTAACAAGCGTCGGTTCCACACAGGAACAATCTCTTCAGTGATGCTCAATCATTTTGGGTTTGTAGGTGTTTGGGTTTGGGTTTTGGGATTTTCCTCAGTTGATGATTTTCGCTCAAAGTCCTCGGAGGATCGGATGCTCTCAATGACAAGTGTCAGTTTCTCACGGAGCAGCCAACCAGCTAGTGGTTGTAGGGGGCGGCTATTTATAGCCTAGGGAATAGCCCAACATGAAAATACATAAATGCCCTTCAATGATATATGACCGTTAGGTGGAAGATATTTTTGGACAGCTGGCGCATAGCACAACAATGGTCGGATATTTTAGGTTCAAATTCCTCAGGGCTATCATGTTCTTTACTGTGTAGGCAATCCACACTAGCGAATTCCTAACTCCTCATTCAAAACAAATTCCTCAAAGGCCAGAAGATATTCGTCTCTGTCACTGAAGAAATTGACTGAACTGATATGAGATTTCCAATGGCTTCACTCGAAAGGATTGGGTAGGTGTAGGATTTTGAGATGAGCATCACTTGGAAATCAGTTCCCTTAGTATTACCTCGACCCCCTTTAACAGTATGGTGTTTCCTATGACTCAAGAAAGAGAAAATGAAACTACGAAAACAAAACTCTTCATGCTTCATAATCCTCGCATGAATATCAAAGTCTTCAAGGTCACACCAATGTCTTCACTTTCAAAATCTTCAGGAGAACCAAAGTCTTCAGCTGAAGACATACATTTTTAGGGGTTGACATTCATCGTAAATATCAAACTCCTCATCGACTTATAAAGCCCGTGTACACTCACAAACATATTAGTCCCTTAACCTATAAGTCTTCAATACACCAAAATCACTAAGGGGCACTAGATGCACTTACAATCTCCCCCTTTTTGGTGATTGATGACAAATAGGTTAAGTTTTCAACGGGGATAAACATATCAATTGAAAGTGCTCAATATTGAGGAATTTGATTGCAAGATATAGAAGAACCCCCCTAAAGATGTGCATATGTGAGGAATTTGCTTTCAAAAAGCAATGCACATTGTAGAGATATATCATGGAGATCTCCCCTTATATCTTGTAATTCATACACACATTTGACATATCGAATGAAGAATTTGAAATGCATGATGAAAGATGGTGACTAATGTAATTCAGCATGCGTGCATTAACTTATATAAAGAAATAGCATGCAAAAAAATAGAGAAAAAGTATCAGGTCACCATCAGACTTAAGTTTACAACTCGATCCAACAAATACTTCAGAAGAGTGAGAGTTGTAACTTAGCAAAAAATGCCCATATATAGACCCGCTTGAAGACTAACTCAAATTTCTCCCCCTTTGTCTTCAAATGGAGAAAAGGGACAAAAAGTGAAGACTAACACCCCTGAAGAATTTCTTCATGATGTTGATGGAGGAGCGCCAGCGTTGTTTGGGTCATCCGTTGTAGTAGGGCCTGCTGCAGTGTCGTCCAAATCTTCAGCTTCGTCCGTCTCGCGCGATGAAGAATATGAGCTGACAACCAGCGGAGGAACTTTGACCTTCTTGAATTTCTTCGAAGGTGGCTGAGACCAGTCAAAGTCTTGTTGGAAGTCCATCTTCTTGAGTTCATCATCTGTGTAGACATGTGAAAGAATAGCCCAGGTGCGGACGTGCGGTCGAAGACTTGATGCAAATAATAGTGGTTCTTCTTCAGAGTATTTTGAGTGACTGTCAAGTTCTGAAGAATAGCACCAAACTAACGCTTGACCCACTTGTGATTTCTGTCAACCACACGTGGAGCAGCTGACGATCAGTCATCACACGTGGAGCTGTTGCCTGAGGAGTATGCTTTGAAGCATTTGCAGCAGTTTCATGTGTGGCAGAGTCATCATTGGTGGAGTAGGATGCTCCCTTTCGAAACTGTCCATCCAATGGACGAGTGCCTTCATCTATAACTGCAGCCTTGCCCTTCTCATCAGTTGAGGAAATAGTCCTTTTGAGGACTTCGATTGGGGCAAATAGCTGAGATTATTTTGAAAATCAGACTTGTAGTGAATTGAAGTCCTTAATCTGATGAATTTCATGATCCAGGGAGGATAAGGCTTCAATTCAAATGGTGATAAAGCAACATAGGCCAAAGTCCTCATGAACAAATAATGATAGTTGATTGGAATACCATGCATGATGTTGAACAACAGATTCTTCATGATGCCAACAACCTCTTCTTCTTCAGAGTTGTGGCCCTTGATCAGACTGAGGGTTTTGGCCAAGATGCGATAGATAGTCCTTGGCACATACAACAATTCCTCGACAAGGAAATTTGTCCTTGGCGCTTGGCCAGCCTACAAAGGCTTCATTAGCGCTTGCATCATATGATTTTATAGTTCAGGTTCCTCATAAAGCTTCAGGGCTCCTTCAGGGGGCGGACTGACTGGGACGGCATGAAGCAATTCAGAGGATGGAGCTTTGTGATGCGTATTGTCAGTCATCCAGTCCAAAACCCATGAATTTACATCTTCGACATTGCCTGTTAGATGCAGAGTGGCATAGAACTGAAGAATTAGCTCTTCGTTCCAATCACAGACGTTGTCGCAAAAGTTGAGCAGCCCTGCATCGTGAAGAATACTGAGGACGGGAGTAAAGCACGGAAGTGACTCCATGTCCACATGAGGAAGATGCTCATGGTCAAACACTTTTTCCTTATCAACCAGCAGTGAGGAATAATAGTTCATCTGTGAAGTAGTCCATAAGTGCTTGCGTCAATGTAATGACCCGATCCAAAATCGGTCAAGTCTCTGTGTAGTTGTACCATCCCACAACAATGGTGTTCTGCACCTCCTTCCATATAGAGTTTTGAAAGGGGCCATCTTTAGACTGGTCTGGTAACTGTTATTGTACGAGAACTCTACGTATGGCAAATTATCATCCTAGCTAGACCCATAGTCTAACACACAAGCTCTCAACATGTCCTCCAAGATATGGTTGACTCTCTCGGTCTGTCCATCTGTCCGCGGATGAAAAGCTGTACTGAACTCCAGCCTCGTACCCAAAGTTTCATGCAATTGATTCCAAAACATTGAGGTAAATTGTGTTCCTCTATCTGACACGATACTACTCGGAACTCCGTGCAGACATACGATCCTGGTCATGTATATCTTGGCTAACTTAGCGCTGGTATAGGTAGTCTTCATGGGAATGAAATGAACTACATTGGTCAAGCGATCAACCACTACCCAGATGGAATCATAACCTGAATGGGTCCTGGGTAATCCTGTGATAAAATCCATTCCAAGTTTCTCCCATTTCCACTCGGGAATCGACAAAGGTTGAAGTAACTCTGCTGGCTTCTGATGTTCCGCCTTTACTCGCTAGCAAACATCGCATACTGCTACATACTCGACAATATCCTTCTTCATACCTGTCCACCAAAAACTTTCCTTCAAATCCAGATACATCTTGGTGTTACCGGGGTGAATCGAGTACGATGAATCATGAGCCTCCTGAAGAATTAGCTTCCTGAGTTTGGGATCATTGGGCACATAAATATGATCCTCGAACCATATAGCTCCATATTCATCCTTACGGAACCCTTTAGCTTTTCCTTCATTCATCCTTTTCTTTATCTCATCAATTTCCTTGTCCGACTTCCGGGCTTCACGAATTCTTTCGGCCAAAGTGGACTGAACTTCCAGAGCTGCAACATATCCTCTCAGAACTATCTCCTGGGGTAATCCTCCCGCTATAAGAGTATTCACATAACTCTTATGGCTCAAGGCCTCTGCTACAACATTAGCCTTCCCTGGGTGGTAATGCAATCTCATGTCATAGTCCTTGATTAATTCTAGCCATCTCCTCTGCCTGAGGTTCAACTCTTTCTGAGTGAAAATATACTTCAAGCTCTTATGATCCGTGTAAACATCACAACTGTTTCCCATAAGGAAATGTCTCCAGGTCTTAAGTGCATGCACTATGGCTGCTAACTCCAAATCATGTGTGGCGTAATTCATCTCGTGAGGTCGTAGCTGTCTGGAGGTATAACCTACAACTTTTCCTTCTTGCATGAGTACTCCTCCGAGTCCCTGGCGAGAAGCGTCACAATATACCTGGTAATCCTTGTGTATGTACGGCAAAATCAGCACTGGGGCTGTAACCAAATGTTTCTTCAATTCCTGCAAACCGGCTTCACAATCCTCAGTCCAAATGTACTTGGCATCCTTCTTCAACAGCTCAGTCATGGGCTTGGCAATCTTCGAGAAATTCTCAATAAACCTCCGATAATATCCTACGAGTCCGAGAAAACTGCGGATCTCCTTGACTGAGGTGGGTGACTGCCAATCAGTGACTGATACAACCTTGGTGGGGTCAACTACTATTCCTTCTCCTGAAATAACATGTCCGAGGAATCCGACTTCCTTCAACCAAAATTCACATTTGCTGAACTTGTCATACAACTGATGTTCTTGGAGTTTCTCCAGAACTAGACGCAAATGTTCCTTATGCTCTTCCTCGCTCTTGGAGAAAATCAGTATATCATCGATGAACACCACGACAAACTTGTCCAGATATTCCATAAATACCTTGTTCATCAAATTCATGAAGTATGCACGGGCATTAGTCAATTTGAATGACATGACGGTATACTCATATAAACCATACCTGGTGGTGAATGTTGTTTTGGGTATATCCTTTTCACGGATCTTCAACTGATGATACCCTGATCGAAGATCGATCTTGGAGAATACCTTGGCTCCAACTAGCTGATCAAATAAATCATTAATCATTGGTAGAGGGTACTTGTTCTTGATGGTCACGTCGTTCAACGAATGATAATCCACAACCATTCTCAGGGTTCCATCCTTCTTCTCTACCAAAAGAACTGTGGCTCCCCAAGGTGACGAGCTTGGCCGAATATATCCCTTCTCCAATAGCTCATTAATTTGCTTCTTGATCTCTTCCAAATTGTTCGGGGGCATCCGATAGGGTCTCTTAGATATTGGGGTTGTGCCGGGCAATAACTCTATCAGAAATTCAATTTCTCTGTCCGGTCGTGATGTCTACTACACAACCTTCTTCTTGTAGACGTTGTCGAGCCTGCAAGTGCATAGGTTTGTAGGACAGTAGCAAATTTCACTCAAGTGGATGACCTAAGGTTTATCAATCTGTGGGAGGCATAGGATGAAGATGGTCTCTCTCAAACAACCCTGCAACCAAATAACAAAGAGTCTCTTGTGTCCCCAACACACCCAATACAATGGTAGATTGTATAGGTGCACTAGTTCGGCGAAGAGATGGTGATACAAGTGCAATATAGATAGTAGATAAAGGTTTTTGTAATCTGAAAATATAAAAACAGCAAGGTAACTAATGATAAAAGTGAGCGTAAACGGTATTGCAATGATAGGAAACAAGGCCTAGGGTTCATACTTTCACTAGTGCAAGTTCTCTCAACAATAATAACATAGATAGATCATATAACAATCCCTCAACATGCAACAAAGAGTCACTCCAAAGCCACTAATAGCGGAGACCAAACGAAGAAATTATGGTAGGGTAGAAAACCACCTGAAAGTTATCCTTTTTTCTCAATCTACTCAAGAGTCCGTAGTAAAATAACATGAAGCTATTCTTTCCTTCAATCTATCATAGAGTTCATACTAGATTAATACCTTAAGAAATCAACCAAAACCCTAATGTCACCTAGATACTCCATTGTCACCTCAAGTATCCGTGGGCAAGATTATACGATATGCATCACACAATCTCAGATTCATCTATCCAACCAACACAAAGTACTTCAAAGAGTGCCCCAAAGTTTCTACCAGAGAGTCAAGACGAAAACGTGTGCCAACCCCTATGCATAGGTTCATGGGCGGAACCGGCAAGTTGATCACCAAAACATACATCAAGTGGCACATGATATCCCATTGTCACCACAGATAAGCACGGCAAGACATACATCAAGTGTTCTCAAATCATTAAAGACTCAATCCAATAAGATAACTTCAAGAGGAAAACTCAATTCATCACAAGAGATTAGAGGGGGGAGAAACATCATAAGATCGAACTATAATAGCAAAGCTCGCGATACATCAAGATCGTGCCATAGAGAGAACACGAGAGAGAGAGAGAGATCAAACACATAGCTACTGGTACATACCCTTAGCCCCGAGGGTGAACTACTCCCTCCTCGTCATGGATAGCGCCGGGATGATGAAGATGGCCACCTGTGATGGGTTCCCCCTCCGGCTGAGTGCCGGAACGGGCTCCCGAGAGGTTTTTGGTGGCTACAGAGGCTTGTGGCGGCGGAACTCCCGATCTATCTTCTGTTCTGATGTTTTTAGGGTACATAGGCATATATAGGCGAAAGAAGTCGGTCGAGGGAGCCTCGAGGGGCCCACGAGAGGGTAGGGCACGCCCGGGGGTGGGCACGCCCCCTGTCTCGTGGCTTCCTCGATGCTCCCTTTACTTCAACTCCAAGCTCCTGGGTCATAATCTTCCCAAAAATCATGCTGCCGAAGGTTTCATTCCGTTTGGACTCCGTTTGATATTCCTTTTCTTCGAAATACTGAAAGAGGCAATAAAACAACAATATGGGCTGGGCCTCCGGTTAGTAGGTTAGTCCCAAAAATGATATAAATGTGTAAAATAAAGCGCGTAAACATCCAACAGGGGTAATATAATAGCATGCAACCATAAAAAATTATAGATATGTTGGAGACGTATTAAGCATCCCCGAGCTTAATTACTGCTCGTCCTCGAGTAGGTAATGATAAAAACAGAATTTTTGATGTGGAATGCTACCTAGCATAATTCTCAATGTAATTTTCTTTATTGTGGCATGAATGTTCAGATCCAAATGATTCAAAATAAAAGTTCATATTGACATAAGAAATAGTGATACTTCAATCATACTAATCAAAGTAATCATGTCTTCTCAAAATAACATGGCCAAAGAAAGTTATCCCTACAAAATCATATAGTCTGGTTGTTGCTCTATCTTCATCACACAAAGTATTTGATCATGCAAAACCCCGATGACAAGCCAAGCAATTGTTTCATACTTTAGTGATCTCAAACTTTTTCAACATTCACGCAATTCATGAGCGTGAACCATGGACATAGCACTATATGTGGAATAGAATGGTGGTTGTCGAGAAGACAAAAAGGAGAAGATAGTCTCACATCAACTAGGCATATCAACAGGCTATGGAGATGCCCATTAATAGATATCAATGTGAGTGAGTAGGGATTGCCATGCAACGAATGCACTAGAGCTATAAATATATGAAAGCTCAACAAAAGAAACTAAGTGGGTGTGCATTCAACTTGCTTGCTCACGAAGACCTAGGGCATTTTGTGGAAGCCCATCATTGGAATATACAAGCCAAGTTCTATAATGAAAAATTCCCACTAGTATATGCAAATGACAACATAGGAGACTCTCTATCATGAAGATCATGGTGCTACTTTGAAGCACAAGTGTGGAAAAAGAGATAGTAGCATTGTCCCTTCTCTCTTTCTCTCTCATTTTATTTTTTTCTTTTCTTTTTTTTCTTTTTTTTCTTTGGCCTTTCTTTTTTTTTCTTTTTGGCCTTTCTCTTTTTTTTCTTTTTTTTCTTTTTATATAGTCCAAAGTCTCATCCCGACTTGTGGGGGAATCATAGTCTACATCATCCTTTCCTCACTGCGACAATGCTCTAATAATGAAGATCATCACACTTTTATGAATTTACAACTCAAGAATTACAACTCAAAGCTATAACAAGATATGACTCTATATGAATGCCTCCGACGGTGTACCGGGATATGCAATGTATCAAGAGCGACATGTATGAAAATTATGAAGGTGGCCTTGCCACAAATAAAATGTCAACTACATGATCATGCAAAAAGCAATATGACAAAAGTAATGCGTGTCATATGAACGGAACGGTGGAAAGTTGCATGTCAATATATCTCGGAATGGCTATGGAAATGTCATAATAGGTAGGTATGGTGGTTGTTTTGAGGAAGGTATATGGTGGGTGTATGGTACCGGCGAAAGTTGCGCGGCACAAGAGAGGCTAGCAATGGTGGAAGGGTGAGGGTGCGTATAATCCATGGACTCAACATTAGTCAAAAGAACTCATATACTTATTGCAAAAATCTAGAAGTCATCAAAAACAAAGAACTACGCGCATGCTCCTAGGGGGATAGATTGGTAGGAAAAGACCATCGCTCGTCCCCGACCGCCACTCATAAGGAAGACAATCAATAAATAAAATTGTGCTCCAACTTCATCACAAAGCGGTTCACCATACGTGCATGCTACGGGAATCACAAACCTCAACACAAGTATTTTTCATAATCACCTCAACTAGCATGACTTTAATATCACTACCTCCATATCTCAAAACAATTATCAAGCATCAAATTGATCATAGCATCCAATTCACTTTCTATGATAGTTTTTATTATACCCAACTTGGATGCTCATCATTCTAGGACCAAATTTGTAACCATAGAAAATACCATGCTGTTCTAAAAGACTCTCAAAATAATATAAGTGAAGCATGAGAGACTAGCAATTTCTTCAAAATATAACCACCGCCGTGCTCTAAAAGATATGAGTGATGCACTAGAGCAAATGACAAACTACTCCGAAAGATATAAGTGAAGATCAATGAGTAGTCGAAAAATTGTGCAACTATGCGAAGACTCTCTAACATTAAGGAATTTCAGATCTTGGTATTGTATTCAAGCAGCAAGCAAAACAAAATAAAATGACATTGCAAGGATAGCACAACTCATGTGAAGAAGCAAAAACTTAGACTCAACCGATACTAACCGATAGTTGTTGAAGAAGAAAGGTGGGATGCCTACCGGGGCATCCCCAAGCTTAGATGCTTGAGACTTCTTGGAATATTATCTTGGGTGCCTTGGGCATCCCCAATCTTGAAATTTTGTGTCTCCTTAATTCCTCTCATATCATGGTTTCTCTTTTTATCAAAAGCTTCATCCACACCAAACTCAACAAGAACTCGTGCGATAGGTTAGTATAAACCAATGCAAAAACCTTATCATTTTCTACTGTAACAAATCACTAAAATTATTATTCCACATTGCATACTAAATGTCTCTGCATATTTGATACTCCTATCCTCAAATAGAATCATTAAACAAGCAAACATATGCAAACCATGCAAACATAACAGCAACCTACCAAAACAGTACAGTCTGTAAAGAATGCAAGAGTATCAATACTTACCTAACTCCAACAATTATGAAAGAAAATTCCCACTGTAATAAATTTATCAGAGCTCATTATGCAAAAACTTTCAACATTATATCATGCTCTTACTTTTCTAGGTAATTTTTGCAACAGCGGTAAACTTTCTGTTTTCAAACAGCAACATGTATACTAACAAAATAAGCATGGTAAAGGCTATCCTTGACTTCTTTATTGAAAATAAAGATGCAAAACATTATTCTAAATAACAGCAAGCTAATACTAACAAAAGAAATTGACTCTCCAAGCAAAACACATATCATGTGGCGAATAAAAATATAGCTCAAAGTAAGGTTACCAATGGACAAAGACGAAAGAGGGGATGCCTTCCGGGGCATCCCCAAGCTTAGGCTCTTGGTTGTCCTTGAATATTACCTTGGGGTGCCTTGGTCATCCCCAATCTTAGGCTCTTACGACTCCTTATTCCATAGTCCATCGAATCTTTACCCAAAACTTGAAAACTTCATAACACAAAACTCAGCAGAAAACTCATAAGCTCCGTTAGTATAAGAAAATAAAACCACCACTTAGGTACTGTAATGAACTCATTCTAAATTCAATTTGGTGTAATATTGTAACATCCCAAATTTTCAATTTGGAATGTTATACATAGATCATCATTTGCATATCATATTTATTGCATTTTGGCTCGATCCTAGAAATTCTACGCAACTCAAGGACCCACGGAGAGAGTTGGGGATTTCGTTATTTTCATATTTGAGTTTTCTCAAATTTTGAAAATAGGATCATTATCTTTGCTTCAAATATTTCTATTATAATCACATGAGAGAGGGAAGAAAATGACTTTCCCAAAATAAAGAAATATTGAGGATTTGATAATAAAATCAAATAAGATTTATATTTTGGAGTTTATTGCTATTTTATTTGAATTTAGGAAAAATGCGCGTTTTTAAAATTTTATTTAGGCCCCATATAAATGTTCATCTTGTCTGGCTTGATTTTAGAAGCCGGGGAAAATTTATTTCAGGATTTTTGGAGTCCATTTAGTATTTCTTTTATTTGTTTTTCTGCACGAAAGTATTTTTTTAAAAAAACCTAGATCTGTTTTTTTCGGTTTAGTCTATTTAGCGGACCTTCGTCCGTACGTTCGTTTTAACAAACGGTTTTCATCGTTTAGCCGCAGACAGCGAACATTCGTTCGTTAGCCTGTTCGTCTGTTTTTCTTTTCTCGGATTTTCCGCGATTATTTCTGATCACGATTTCTGATCCGATTTTCGTTTTAGTATAACTTTTCGCTCGTTTATCGCAATCAGGCGATTCAAGCGCCTAGAGTTTCGTCTCGAAACCCTCTTTCCGTTTAACCAAGTCAAACAAATTATTTGTAATGTAAAGTTTGACTTAGGTCCAGATTAGTAAACGAAGCTTGTTTCTTTCGCCGTTTGAGTTTCGTTGCTTCGTTTGATTTGATTCTTTTTGCAAACCAGAGTTCTTAAGTTTAAATTTCTAGTTAGATCACTTATTTGAGTTTTATCTGTGCATTGGATGAGTGCTTATTGTATGCTTGTTTGTTTAAGATAGAGTACCTGGAGTGCGCCGCTTGCTACTTCAGTCTCTAGGTTTCACGGATCATCAGCAAGGCAAGTAACACTTTGATCATACCTCTTGATTACCCAGTTTTATTGCATTAGATCAATCCTCAAACAATTGCATGATTAGGATCTGATTAACATGTGGGTTTTGGGAAGTAGATGATGTAGAACCTATTACCTGTTATTATCAAACCTTTGGGAGTTACTTCTACATTTGCTTATATTATCATGCTATGCTAGTAGACATGGATTGGGTGAGTGTTTCCATGACAGATGTGAGATTGTTTAACTAATGGTTTACTTAAGGTGGCAACTTAAATTCACATCTGGGTGGATTGAGGCACCTCGGGAACCCAGTGTTGTCTATATTTTTGGAAATCCCGGGGTACCGTGTGATTCTCCTATGGACCGCCACCCAGGCTCAAAGGGATCATGAGATTATTCATGCTAGAAACTTCCGTGTGCAGCCGCAAGCTACTATGGGCTCTAGCATAGTTGATTAAGTTGCGTGAGCTCTTGAAGAGGTAAACTAGCAGATGTAGGGGATGTAGGTTGGTACTGTCTACCCGGAGTAGAGAGTTAATGCTTCTGAAAGACTGTGTCTCGGTCATCCGTTTCTCAAACACCATGTAGTGCGAGAAATCAAGCGGAGGAGATCGAGTCTTGTGGGGAAAAGTGCACAAACCTCTGCAGAGTGTATAAACTAACCATGGTTAGCCGTGTCCCCGGTTATGGACGTTTTGAGTATCTAGTACTTGGATTATCATGTGAATCGCATCATGTTACTTAATTAAATTTGGTTGGGTTTAATGATGATGCTTAATTGGGATTGAGTTGGAGTACCCTTCTCAATGTTTAAGAACCACCATGATAGTTAAATAAAATTTATTCCTTTGCAGTAGGGAAAAATTGGCTTTACGCAAAACTGTAACCATAGAGCTTTTCCACCAGCCATATATGCATGTAGTATAGCATATTTCTGTTCATTACTCTCTATGTGTTACATTGCCAGCATATTCCATGTGATGACCCGTTTTCGGGCTGCAACGTTCATATTGCAGACTTTTCAGACGACGAGTAAGGTGCCTTAGGTCGTGGTCTTATACTCAGTGGTGCCGTTGGAGTTGATGGACTCACTTATCTTCCAAGCCTTCTGCTGTTATCGTTATTAGATGGCCTTAAACCATATTTATTGTAATAAGTTCTCTTTTGAGACATTCAATGTAATAAGTGTGTGATTGCTACTCTGTTATAAATCCTTCAAGTACTGTGTGTGTCAGCATTACCGATCTAGGGATGACACTGATGCATAGAGATCAGATTGTTTGAGGTCTGGTCGCTACAAGATGGTATCAGAGCACACGCTGACTGTAGGACACGACCACTAAGCTAAAGCCCTAGATCACTACTCTCTCTTCTCATTTCTGACTCCTCATCTTTTCTACCCTTTTAGGATGGCGGATGCAAGGAACAAGTTCACGCAACCGGATGAAGATACACCCTTTGGATGCCACTTGAAGGAAGTCACTAGATACCTGAACATCGGAGTACCAAGCTTCACCGGGACATACATCGCCACTTTACTAGAAGAGGAGCGCTTGATGATTCAAGTTCAAGTTCCAAGAAGAACGTTCATGCCAGTCATTGAGCTCATAGAGTTTTCCTTTGATGCACCAACCTGGAGTCTAAGAAAGAGCATGGCATCTCACATCACCATGGGACGCATTGGAGAAGTTTACCACAAGGATCTCAAGGATACTATCTATCAGATTTGTGGGTGCCGAGATGAGCAATGGGAGATGATCAGCATCAGGAAGGATAGATCAATTGCAGCTTTCATCCAGGAGTTAAACCAGCACATACGTCGCCAGGAGAACCAGATGTGCACAGGCATGATAGATCTAAAGAAGGCATTGACCAAGATCACGGAGCTGGAGGAAGAACTCAAGTCTACGCGCGATGGATATGAGCAGGAAATGACGACACTCGTGGAGAAGAATGATGATCTGAAGAAGAAGCTAAAAGTATTCATGGGATTTCCCGCGACTGGAGGAGAAGACGATGATTGCACTTGTCCGGATGACTACATCATCATCAACGACACTGACTCGGACCCAGACGATAGTGATGATGACTTTGTTGATGAAGCTGGAGCAGATATCATGGAGACTTCGACCGAGCAGTTTTTCTAGTCGACCACTATAACAGTAGTAGAATTCCCCATGTATATAGTATAGCCCGAGCACTTTTGTAACGATAGTTAGACTGTTGTATGCCCTTGTTTGCATTGATTGAAGTGATATTGTTTGTGTTTGTCTCATGTGCATATGGGTAGTGTTTTATCTCTAGACCCCATTCTATTCTATATTCCCATCTTTTCTAAAACCCTCAGATGCCTCCGAGACGTGACAATGGATTTGCTTTCCCACCGAAGCTCACCCAGTTGATCCAGCAGCAGAATGCATTGATGCAGATACTAGTCCAGAATAAGAAT
The DNA here is from genome assembly GCF_002162155.2 of Triticum dicoccoides. Classification (NCBI taxonomy): domain Eukaryota; kingdom Viridiplantae; phylum Streptophyta; class Magnoliopsida; order Poales; family Poaceae; genus Triticum; species Triticum dicoccoides. Next base: position 300,490,653 of record NC_041393.1, read on the forward strand.
CAGGAGAACAACAACAACAACCCACCACCACCACCACGTGTTGATAACTTAGCCCGTTTCTTGAGGCTGAATCCGCCGGTGTTCTCCAGTAGCACCGAGCCGATAGTTGCAGATGATTGGCTCCGTAAGATGGGAAGGGAGTTGACCACTGCAGGATGCACAGATGCGGAGAAAGTGCGTTTTGCCGCACATCAGCTTGATGGACCCACATCATCATGGTGGGAGAATTTCACAGCCACTTATCCTATCGACACTGTCACATGGGATCAGTTTCAGCAGGCTTTCCGTACTGCCCATGTTTCAGCAGGAGCAATGGCCATGAAGAAGCGTGAGTTTTGCAACTTACGCTAGGGAGGACGTACTGTTGGCCAGTATGTGGATGACTTTAGTAAGCTAGCACGCTATGCCCCAGATGACATTGCTACGGATGCAGCTAAGCAGGAGAAGTTTCTGGAAGGACTGAATGATGAGCTGAGCATGCAGTTGATGGCAACAACCTTCAACAACTACCAGGAGTTGGTAAATAGAGCTCTTATGATTGAAGGGAAGCAGCAGCAGATTGACAGCCGCAAGAGGAAGTATGGACGAGGGAAGTACAATTCTGAAGCTCAGCAGAAGCCTCGTTTTACCCCGAACTCGGGAGGACATTTTCAGCATACCCATGGAGGAGGTAGTTCGCACAACCATAGTGGCCCCAAGAATGGTAATGGGAATGGAGGAAGCAACAGACAGAACCGCACCAACCCATCAACACCAGCCAAGAGGGATCTGAGCCACATCACCTGTTACAAATGCCAGAAGACTAGACATTATGCCACTGAATGTCCTGAAGCTAAGAATGGAAACAGTAATGGAAGTTCTAGGAAGAAGCCCAATCCTTTCAACAAAGGACAGGTGAACCACGTTAGCGTGGAGGAGGTTGAAGCCCAGCCAGATGCAGTAATAGGTAAGTTTTTGGTTAAGTCATTTACTGCAATCGTTCTTTTGGTACTGGTGCATCGCATTCATACATATCAAGGGGATTTATGGATAAGTATAACCTGCCAACCCAAGCCCTTAGGTCACCCATGTTAGTAACCTCGCCAGGAGCAGAGTATATGGCTAGTCTATGGTGTGATCGGTTACCATTAAGGATTGGTAACTACGTGTTTCCCTCAGACCTAATAGTACTGGAATCGCAAGGACTGGATGTGATATTAAGCATGGATTGGTTACCGAAGTATGGAGGGAACATTGAATGCCCCAGTAAGTCGATTTTGCTTACCACGCCAGAAGGAAGAAGGATCAAGTATGTATCCCAGCATGTGCCAAAGAGGACTCAAGTAAATTCCTTATTAGGAGTTGTACAGGAGGAAGCACCAGTGGTGAAGGATTTTCCTGACGTATTTCCAGAGGAGTTGCCAGGCATGCCACCGGATAGAGACATTGAGTTTTTTATTGAGCTTTTGCCAGGCACAGGGCCGATATCTAAGAGACCGTACAAGATGCCCGCAAAGGATTTGGAGGAAATTAAGAAGAAGATTAAGGAGTTACTGGATAAAGGCTACATTAGCCCAAGTTCTTCACCTTGGGGATCGCGAGTGCTTCTAGTGGAGAAGAAGGATGGATCTTTAAGGATGGTTGTTGATTCTCGAGGATTGAATGAGGTGACAATCAAAAACAAGTACCCACTACCGATGATCAATGACTTGTTTGACCGATTGCAAGGAGCTAAGGTATTTTCCAAGATCGATCTGCGATCAGGATACCATCAGTTGAAGATTCGAGAGCAGGATATACCTAAGACGACTTTTACCACCAGGTACAGGCTGTATGAGTATACCGTTATGTCATTTGGTCTGACTAATGCACCTGCCTATTTCATGAACATGATGAACAAGGTGTTTATGGAGTTTCTGGATAAGTTTGTCGTGGTGTTCATTGATGATATTTTGGTCTACTCGAAGAATGAAGAGGAGCATAAGGAGCATTTGCGTTTGGTACTTGAGAAGCTCAGAGAACATCAGTTATATGCCAAGTTCAGCAAATGTGAGTTTTGGTTGAAGGAAGTTGGATTTCTCGGACATGTTATATCCGGAGAAGGGATCGCAGTAGACCCCACCAAAGTTGTCACCGTGACAAATTGGGAAGCCCCAACAATAGTTGGAGAGATCCGGAGTTTTCTCGGACTCGCAGGATACTACCAGAGGTTCATTGAGAATTTCTCAAAGATTGCAAAGCCCATGACGGAGTTGTTGAAGAAGGACACCAAGTTTAAATCGACTGAGGAATGTGAGGCCAGTTTCCAGGAGTTGAAGAAACGTTTGGTTACATCACTAGTATTGATTCTGCCTGATCAGCGCAAGGATTATGAAGTATATTGCAACACTTCTCGTCAAGGACTTGGAGCAGTGCTTATGCAGGAAGGAAGAGTTGTTTCGTATGCCTCACGACATCTTAAACCTCATGAATTGGATTATGCTATGCATGATTTGGAGTTAGCAGCCGTAGTGCATGCTTTGAAGACATGGAGACATTTTCTCATCGGAAACCATTGTGAGGTGTACACGGATCACAAGAGTTTGAAGTACATCTTCACACAGAAGGAGTTGAATCTCAGGAAAAGGAGATGGTTGGAGCTCATCAAGGATTATGATATGAGATTGCATTATCACCCCGGAAAGGCTAACGTAGTAGCCGATGCATTGAGCCGCAAGAGCCATGTTAACACACTCATGACCGGAGGGTTACCAAAGGAGTTAGCCGAGGATCTTCGCGAACTATGTTTGGAGATAGTTCCGAGAGGCTACGTAGCAGCATTGGAGATTCAGTCTACTTTGATGGATAAGATCAGAGAAGCTCAGAAGACTGACAAGCAGATTGCCGAAATAAAGGAGAAGATGAGCAAAGGAAAAGCTAAGGGATTTCGTGAGGATGAGCACGATACCTTATGGTTTGAGGACCGCGTTTATGTGCCTAATGACCCGGAGATCAGGAAGTTGATTCTGCAGGAGGCCCATGATTCGCCATATTCGATTCACCCAGGAAATACCAAGATGTATTTGGATTTGAAGGACACTTTCTGGTGGACTGGAATGAAGAAGGATATTGCGGAATATGTAGCAGTATGTGATGTATGTCAGAGAGTGAAGGCAGCGCATCAGAAGCCAGCAGGATTGGTACAGCCATTGCCAATACCCGAATGGAAGTGGGATAAGCTAGGCATGGATTTTATCACGGGATTGCCCAGGACTCGTTCAGGCTATGACTCGATATGGGTTGTAGTCGATCGTTTGACGAAGGTAGCTCATTTCATCCCAGTGAAGACCACCTACACTAGTGCTAAGTTGGCAAAGATCTACATGACCAGGATCGTATGTCTGCATGGAGTTTCGAGGAGCATTGTATCAGATAGAGGAACCCAGTTTACCTCAAAGTTCTGGAATCAGTTGCACGAAACTTTGGGTACCAGGCTAGAGTTTAGTACAACCTTTCATCCGCAGACAGATGGACAGACCGAGAGAGTCAATCAGATTTTGGAGGATATGTTGAGAGCTTGTGCGCTAGATTATGGATCTAGTTGGGACAACAATTTGCCATATGCAGAGTCCTCTTACAACAACAGTTATCAATCCTATTTGAAGATGGCCCCTTTCGAAGCCTTGTACAGAAGGAGGTGCAGAACACCGTTGTTGTGGGACAAAGTTGGAGACCGCCAGTTGTTTGGACCGGATTTGATTAAGGAGTCTGAACAGAAGGTGAAGTTGATTCACGATAGGCTCAAAGTAGCCCAGTCCAGGCAGAAGAGCTACACAGATTCTAAATGTAAGGAGACTATTTACGAAATCAGAGACAAAGTTTATCTTCGTGTATCTCCACTTTGAGGAGTTAAGCGCTTTGGAGTTAAGGGGAAATTAGCGCCACGTTTTGTGGGACCATAGAAAGTTTTGGAGTGTATGGGAGAAGTTGCTTACAAATTGGAATTGCCCGAAGGATTGTCAGGAGTTCACGACGTGTTCCACGTTTCCCAGTTGAAGAAGTGCCACGCAGAGATGGCAGATATACCGTTGAGAGATACAGTGCCGCTGGAAGCAATTCAGTTGGATAGTGATTTGACCTACGAAGAGAAACCAGTCAAGATTCTCGAGTATGCCAACTGAGTCACCCACAACAAGGTTATCAAGTTTTGCAAAGTTCAGTGGAGCCACCATACCGAGGACGAAGCCACCTGGGAGCGAGAGGAAGATCTACTGAAGGACCACCCTCACCTATTTTCTAACCAACCCGAATCTCGATGGCGAGATTCATCTTAAGGCCGGTAGGTTTGTAACATCCCAAATTTTCAATTTGGAATGTTATACATAGATCATCATTTGCATATCATATTTATTGCATTTTGGCTCGATCCTAGAAATTCTACGCAACTCAAGGACACACGGAGAGAGTTGGGGATTTTGTTATTTTCATATTTGAGTTTTCTCAAATTTTGAAAATAGGATCATTGATTCTATTTATCTTTTCTTCAATATTTTTGTTATAAACACATGAGAGAGGGAATAAAATGACTTTCCAAAAATAAAGAAATATTGAGGATTTGATAATAAAATCAAATAATATTTTTATTTTGGAGTTTATTGCCATTTTATTTGAATTTAAGAAAATGTGCGTTTTAAAAAATTGCATTTAGGCCCCAAATAAATATTCGTCTTGTCCGGCTTGATTTTAGAATTTGGGGAAAATTTATTTCAGGATTTTTGGAGTCCGTTTAGTATTTCTTTTATTTGTTTTCCTGCGTGAAAGTATTTTTTAAAAAAACCCTAGATCTGTTTTTTTCGGTTTAGTCTATTTAGCGGAGGTTCGTCCGTACGTTTGTTTTAACGAACGGTTTTCCTCGTTTAGCCGCAGACAACGAACGTTCGTTCATTAGTCTGTTCGTCTGTTTTTCTTTTCTCGGATTTTCCGCGATTATTTCTGATCGCGATTTCTGATCCGATTTTCGTTTTAGTATAACTTTTCGCTCGTTTATCGGAATCAGGCGATTCAAGCGCCTAGAGTTTCTTCTCGAAACCCTCTTTCCGTTTAACCAAGTCAAACAAGTTTTTGCAACTGTAAAATTTCACTAAGGTCCAGATTAGTAAACGAAGCTTGTTTCTTTCGCCGTTTGAGTTTCGTTGCTTTGTTTGATTTGATTCTTTTTGCAAACCGGAGTTCCTAAGTTGAACTTTCTGGTTAGATCTCTTATTTGAGTTTTATGTGTGCATTAGATGAGTGGTTATTGTATGTTGTTTGTTTGTGATAGAGTACCCGGAGTGCGCCGCTTGCTACTTCGAATCTCTAGGTTTCACGGATCATCAGCAAGGCAAGTAACACTTTGATTATACCTATTTATTACCCAATTTTATTGCATTAGATCAATCCTCAAACAATTGCATGATTAGGATCTGATTAACATGTGGGTTTTGGAAAGTAGATGAGGTAGAACCTATTACCTGTTATTATCAAACCTTTGAGAGTTAATTCTACGTTTGCTTATATTACCATGCTATGCTAGTAGACGTGGAATGGGTGAGTGTTTCCATGACAGATGTGAGATTGTTTAATTAATGGTTTACTTAAGGTGGCAACTTAAATTCACATCTGGGTGGATTGAGGCACCTCGAGAACCCAGTGTTGTCTGTATTTTCGGAAATCCCGGGGTACCGTGTGATTCTCCTATGGACCGCCACCCAGGCTCAAAGGGACCATGAGATTATTCATGCTAGAAACTTCCGTGTGCAGCCGCAAGCTATTATGGGCTCTAGCACAGTTGATTAAGTTGCGCGAGCTCTTGAAGAGGTAGACTAGCAGATGTAGGGGATGTAGGTTGGTACTGTCTACCCGGAGTAGAGAGTTAATGCTTCTGAAAGACTGTGTCTCGGTCATCCGTTTCTCAAACACCATGTAGTGCGAGAAATCAAGCGGAGGAGATCGAGTCTTGCGGGGAAAAGTGTGCAAACCTCTGCAGAGTGTATAAACTAATCATGGTTAGTCGTGTCCCCGGTTATGAAAGTTTTGAGTATCTAGTACTTGGATTATCATGTGAATCTCATCATGTTACTTAATTAAATTTTGTTGGGTTTAATGATGATGCTTAATTGGGATTGAGTTGGAGTACCCTTCTCAATGTTTAACAACCACCATGATAGTTAGATAAAATTTATTCCTTTGTAGTAGGGAAAAATTGGCTTTACGCAAAACTGTAACCATAGAGCTTTTCCACCAGCCATATATGCATGTAGTATAGCATATTTCTGTTCGTTACTCTCTATGTGTTACATTGCCAGCATATTCCATGTGATGACCTGTTTTCGGGCTGCAACGTTCATGTTGCAGACTTTTCAAACGACGAGTAAGGTGCCTTAGGTCGTGGTCTTATACTCAATGATTTCGTTGGAGTTGATGGACTCACTTATCTTCCAAGCCTTCCGCTGTTATCATTATTAGATGGCCTTAAGCCATATTTATTGTAATAAGTGCTCTTTTGAGACATTCGATGTAATAAGTGTGTGATTGCTACTCTGTTATAAATCCTTCAAGTACTATGCGTGTCAGCATTACCGATCCAGGGATGACACTAATGCACAGAGATCAGACTGTTTGAGGTCTGGTCGCTACAAATATCTACTGTAATCCAACTTATCTATGGTTCATACCCTCCGATACTACTCATAGATTCATCAAAATAAGCAAACAACACATAGAAACAGAATCTGTCAAAAACAGAACAGTTTGTAGTAATCTGTATCAAACGTATACTTATGGAACTCCAAAAATTCTACCAAATTAGGAAGTCCTAAGAAATTTGTGTATCAATCCAGAGCAAAAAGAATCAGATCCGAAGCACGTTTATGTGAATTAACAAAACTAATTTACTGGGTGCAAAAGTTTCTGATTTTCAGCAGGATCAACACAACTATCACCGTAAGCTATCCTAAAGGTCTTACTTGGCACTTTATTGAAACAAAAGGTATAAAACATGATTAATACAGTAGCATAATCATGTGGACACACAAAAACAGAAAGTATAAATATTGGGTTGTCTCCCAACAAGCGCTTTTCTTTAATGCCTTTCTAGCTAGGCATGATGATGACAATAAGGCTCACACAAAAGATAAGATTTGAAACATAAAGAGAGCATCATGAAGCATATGACTAGCACATTTAAGCCTAACCCACTTCCTATGCATAGGGATTTTGTGATCAAACAACTTATGGGAACAATAATCAACTTGCATAGGAAGGCAAAACAAGCATAGCTTCAAGATTTTCAACACATAGAGAGGAAACTTGACACTATTGCAATTCCTACAAGCATATATTCCTCCCTCATAATAATTTTCAGTAGAATCATGAATGAATTCAACAATATAACCAGAACCTAAAGCATTCCTTTCATGATCTACAAGCATAGAATTTTTACTACTCTCCACATAAGCAAAATTCTTCTCATTCGGAATAGTGGGAGTATCATAAGAGACTTGAACACTAAAAATTGTTTCCACATTAAAAGAGTAAAGTTCAAAAAAAGGGTAATCATAATCATGACAAGTTTTATAAATATAATCATCACTACTTTTTATAACATAAGTTTCATCACAATAATCATCATAAGTAGCAACTTCGTTCTCATCATAATTGATTGAAACCTCTCCCAAGATAGTGGAATCACTAAATAAAGTTTACACTCTCCCAAATCCACTTTCGTATTCTTCACAATAAAATCCAACATCCTCCAAAATAGTGGGATCACCACTTCCTAAAGTTGACACTCTTCCAAACCCACCTTCATCAATAAAATCAACATAGGTAAAAGGCATGCTATCATCATAACAACTTTGCATATCAAAACTTGGGATGCTAAAAATATCATCTTCATTAAACGTAGCATCCCCAATCTTGGGACAAACATTAATTTCAGCAAATATATTCTCAAATATTTCATCCTCATCAAACATAGCTTCCCCAAGCTTGGCCCCTTTCATATCATAAGCATAATCACTCTCATCATTAAAAATATGGATAGCACCAATAGTATAGCAATTATCATCATCACAATGAGTAGTAGGAGCAACATCGTTTGGGAGGGATACCTTTCTACCTTTGTTGCTCTTTCTTTTCTTTTTCTTCTTCACATTATGTGTGGGTTCAACTTTCCTCTTTGAGCTCCTTATTGACGAGATTGGTTGAATAGAAAGCTCCTCCTTGTTACCTGATTCATCATAAGAAATAATAGGAGGATATTGGGAAGTCTCTTCCCTTTAATTAGTATTCTCTTCATCTTCTATTTGCTTTCTTTTCTTTAGGTAATTGGCAATATATAGATTTTCAATGCAATTCACCGCACAATACAAATAAATCTTCTCTAGATCAATATCAAGGAATTTCTTATGGGAAAATTCTGGAAAGTCCTTAATTAAACGTTTCAATTCTTCATAACCCAAAAGCAAACTAAGTTCATTGTAATGAGCAAGGGAGATCAAATCATCACAATTTTTGGACACGATTTGATCATGAAACAATTTGCATTGGAGATGTAAATGACCACGTTCATTGCAAAGTTCACAAGTATGGCAAAGGAAATTTAAATTTTCAGCACTCACATTTGGCCTTTCTTACAACCATTTAGTTTCTAAATGCTTATGCCTCTTGCAATATCTATCTTCCCTATTTTGTGTGTACTTGCAAAGCCAATCTACTCCACAAAAATCAACATGCTTATAAGAGACATTTTCATCATAACTAGTGCAATCATCATTAGTACTATGGATATTCAAAGAGTTCATACTAACAACATTGCAATCATTCTCATCATTCACAGATTTAGTACCAAGCATTTTAATGCATTCTTCTTCTAGCAATTGAGCACAATTTTCCTTTCCATCATACTCACGAAAGATATTAAAAAGATGAAGCGTATGAGACAAGCTTAACTCCATTTTTTTGTAGTTTTTCTTTTATAAACTAAACTACTGATAAAACAAGAAACAAAAAGATTCGATTGCAAGATCTAAAGATATACCTTCAAGAACTCACCTCCCCGGCAATGGCGCCAGAAAAGAGCTTGATGTCTACTACACAACCTTCTTCTTGTAGACGTTGTTGGGCCTGCAAGTGCACAGGTTTGTAGGACAGTAGCAAATTTCCCTCAAGTGGATGACCTAAGGTTTATCAATCCATGGGAGGCGTAGGATGAAGATGGTCTCTCTCAAACAACCCTGCAACCAAATAACAAAGAGTTTCTTGTGTCCCCAACACACCCAATACAATGGTAGATTGTATAGGTGCACTAGTTCGGCGAAGAGATGGTGATACAAGTGCAATATGGATAGTAGATAAAGGTTTTCGTAATCTGAAAATATAAAAACAGCAAGGTAACTAATGATAAAAGTGAGCGTAAACGGTATTGCAATGATAGGAAACAAGGCCTAGGGTTCATACTTTCACTAGTGCAAGTTATCTCAACGGTAATAACATAGATAGATCATATAACAATCCCTCAACATGCAACAAAGAGTCACTCCAAAGCCACTAATAGCGGAGAACAAACGAAGAGATTATGGTAGGGTACGAAACCACCTCAAAGTTATCCTTTTTGCTCAATCTACTCAAGAGTCCATAGTAAAAATAACATGAAGCTATTCTTTCTTTTCAATCTATCATAGAGTTCATACTAGAATAACACCTTAAGACACAAATCAACCAAAACCCTAATGTCACCTAGATACTCCATTGTCACCTCAAGTATCCGTGGGCATGATTATACGATATGCATCACACAATCTCAGATTCATCTATCCAACCAACACAAAGTACTTCAAAGAGTGCCCCAAAGTTTCTACCAGAGAGTCAAGATGAAAAAGTGTGCCAACCCCTATGCATAGGTTCATGGGCGGAACCCGCAAGCTGATCACCAAAACATACATCATGTGGCACGTGATATCCCATTGTCACCACAGATAAGCATAGCAGTTCTGCTGAAAACAACGTCAGTCTGGGTCAGTTTCATTCAAATCATGCAAGTTAGAGTCCAAAACAAGGGCAAAAGTGTTTGAAAAAGTAGATACGTTGGAGACGTATCAACTCCCCCAAGCTTAAACCTTTGCTTGTCCTCAAGCAATTCAGTTGTTAAACTGAAAGTGATAAAGAAAAACTTTTACAAACTCTGTTTGCTCTTGTTGTTGTAAACATGTAATGCTAGCATTCAAGTTTTCAGCAAAGATTATGAACTAACCATATTCACAATAACACTTAGGTCTCATGTTTACTCATATCATTGGCATAATCAACTAGCGACCAATAATAATAAAACTCGGATGACAACACTTTCTCAAAACAATCATAATATGATATAACAAGATGGTATCTCGCTAGCCCTTTCCGTGACCGCAAAACATAAATGCAGAGCACCTTTAAAGATCAAGGACTGACTAAACATTGTAATTCATGGTAAAAGAGATCCATTCAAGTCATACCCAATATAAAATAATAGTAATGCATGCAAATGACAGAGTGCTCTCCAGCGGGTGCTTTTTAATAAGAGGGTGATGACTCAACATAAAAGTAAATAGATAGGCCCTTCGCAGAGGGAAGCAGGGATTTGTAGAGGTGCCAGAGCTCGATTTTAAAATAGAGATGAATAACATTTTGAGCGGTATACTTTCACTGTCAACGCAACAACTACGAGATGGCGATATCTTCCATGCTACATACATTATAGGCGGTTCCCAAATAGAATGGTAAAAGTTTATACTCCCCCACCACCAACAAGCATCAATCCATGGCTTGCTCGAAACAATGAGTGCCTCTAACTAGCAACAGCCCTGGGGGAGTTTTGTTTTAATTATTTTGATTTGCTTTGATCTTTTTGATCTTGGGATTGGGCATCCCGGTTACCAAAATTTTTCTCATGAATGAGGAGCTGAGTCAACCCCCCTTGAGAATAACCCACCTAGCATGGAAGATACAGACAGCCCTAGTTGAAACATGAGCTGCTCGAGCATACAAAACATAATTTAATTTGAAGGTTTGGAGTTTGGCACATACAAATTTACTTGGAACGGTAGGTAAATACCGCATATAGGAAGGTATGGTGGACTCATATGGAATAACTTTGGGGTTTATGGAGTTTGGATGCACAAGAAGTATTCCCGCTTAGTACAGGCAAAGGCTAGCAAAAGACTGGGAAGGGACCAACTGAGAGAGCGACAACAGTCATGAACATGCATTAAAATTAATCTACACCAGGTGCAAGCGTGAGTAGGATATAATCCACCATGAACATAAATATCGTGAAGGCTATATTGATTTGTTTTCAACTACATGCGTGGACATGTGCCAAATCGAGTCACTCAATTCATTCAAAGGAGGATACCATCCCATCGTACCACATCATAATCATTTTAATAGCATGTTGGCACGCAAGGTAAACCATTATAAGCTCCTAGCTAATTAAGCATGGCATAAGCAACTATAATCTCTAAATGTCATTGCAAATATGTTTATTCATAATAGGCTGAATCAGGAATGATGAACTCATCATATTTACAAAAACAAGAGAGGTCGAGTTCATACCAGCTTTTCTCATCTCAATCAGTCCATCATATATCGTCATTATTACCTTTCACTTGCACGACCGAACAGTGTGTATAATAATAATAGTGCACGTGCCTTGGACTAAGCTAGAATCTGCAAGCATTCAATTGAAGAGAGAATACAAAGTAATATAGGCTCTAAGTTAAATCAACAATTATGCATACGAGAGCCTCTAAACATTTCCAATATGGTCTTCTACTCGCAACCCCCAAAAGAAATAAAAGAGATAAAACTATTTACACGGGAAAGCTCCCAACAAGCAAAAGAAGAACGAGGAATCTTTTTGGGTTTTCTTTTTAATTACTACTACAAGCATGGAAATAATACTAACTAATTTTTTTGGTTTTCTTACGGTTTATCAAACACACAAGAAGAAAACTAGAAAAATAAATTAAACTAACATGGATAATACAATGAAAGAGTGTGAGCACCGACACTTAGAATAGTGTGTGAACATGAAAGTAAAGTCGGTGAGAAATACATACTCCCCCAAGCTTAGGCTTTTGGACTAAGTTGGTCTAATGCCAGGGATCACGGCTACTCTCCCCGGTGTACTATGGAGTGTTATCTGGATACCACTGGCTAGGCATCTCCTGCGGATCCCACTGATAAGATGATGGACGATAAGGGTCCAGTGGAGGTTCCGGCTCAGGCTCTGGAGCGGATGTCTGGCCTCGATGAGCGTACACCGCTTCCGGCAAGACAAGGTAATTTTCTGCAGTTAAATCAAACAACAAAGGCGCATGCAGGGTAATAATCTCATTGTGTTTCTTATTAGGTTATACAGAAGCATCTTATCTTCGTTGTCAACAATAAACTCATGCGCTACCATGCTCCTGTAATCTAAAAAGGAAAGAGGCAACAATGTCTCCTCTTTCTCATAGTGCCTAATAGGTATCTCAAAATGTTCAGCAAGGCGTGCAACATAGATACTTCCAAAGATGGGGCCCTTTGTACGGTTCAAGCTTAACTGTTTAGCAATAACGACACCCATACTAAAAGTGTTGTCACCAAACAAGGCATGGAACAGAATAATAATATCAGGAACACTGAAGTTTCCACTAGTTCCACGACCAATTAAGCATCGACTAGCAAATATGGCGAAGTAGCGTAAAACAGGAAAATGTATGCTAGTGATTCTCGCATCGGAACCCTTCTTCGAATCCCCTACAGTAATAGTGTTAACAAAACCATCCACATCTTTACGATGTGGTTCATCTAAGCTGCCCTCAAAGGTATTCTACAAACCGCGCAAAAATTACGTAATGACATTTCCTTAGTCTCATCATATAAATGAAAAGATACTGAAGGAGGTGAATTCTTAGGATAATAGTGAAAGTTTTGCACAAAAGTATTGGTGAGTAAGAGATACTGATCGATCCGGTTGTGGAGGAAGTTGGTGAGGCCCGCATTTTTAGCCAAAGCATAAAAGTCTTCATAAATCCCAGTTGCTCTCAAGAAATTATCACATGGCCACTCACAAGGCCTTACTTTCGCTACGCGAGGAAGATTATTGTAACACCCTGGATCCGATGCACCAAGTGTCCTCCATTTATTCGCCGTCATTGCCATGTCATTTGCTTGTGTGTTGCATTTTGCCTGGTCATCATCTGCATTTCATCTGCATGTTTTTCAAAACTTGCATCCGTTCGGGCTCCGCGGATTCTCTCCGTTGTCCATTATGAGCTTAGCCACACTCGCGTGCACCCGTCACCCCTCTCAGACCTTGTTTTGTGAGACACAGGAAAATGTTCTCGGAATGGGCCGAAATTTGCCGAGTGGCCTTGGTATAACACCGACAGACCGCCCGTCAAATTTGTTCCATTTGGAGGTCGTTTGATGCCCCAACAGTTAACCGAGCTAACCTAAACCCTCTTTTCTCTTGCAGCCCAACACCCCTTCACACAGCCCACCTAGCCCATCTAACCCCCTCCATGCTCTCCGCCATTGGATCACGATCGTGTTGGCGAAAACCGCACCTCATTTGGACTCTCCTAGCTCCCTCTACCTATATATATGTGTGCCTCCCCCGAAATTCGCAGTCCAAACCCTAACCTTCTTCCCTCCGCGCCGCCGGACACATCTTCCCCGCCGGCCGGACACGTCCACCGCCCGCAGCCACGTCGCCCGGACCAATCATGAGCCGCCACGTCATCGCGCCGCCGCCCCCGTCGAACCAGCCTCCCCATCACCGCAGGCCCGCGGGGCCCAGTTCCGGCCGGCCCGGGCCCGGATCCTGCACCCGTGCCGCTCGTGCGCCGCCGGCCGTCTCGTCTCCCCGCGCGGCCCGGTCGCCCGCCGCCGCGAGCCCCCAACCGCCGCCGCACTGCGAGCCGCCGTCATCGGACGTCGCTCCGCCGCCGGAGCTCCTCGCCTCCCCGCCGCCTCCATGTCCCTGTGCCGCTGGATCCGGCCGGCCTTCGACAGATCTGGCATCCCCCGCCCCAGATCCGCTCCTCGCCGGAGTCGTGGGCTCGCCGGAGCTCCTCTGCCCGCGCCCGCACGCCCGGTGTCCCTGGACGCCGCTATCCCCCGATCCAAACGGCTAGCGCCGCCCGGTCCGAGCCGTCCCAGATCCGCGGGATCCAGTTTCCGCGAGGTGAATTTTCTCCAAGTCCCGAAACCCCTGATATTTTCGTACCCACTTTACCATGCCATAACTTCATGCATATTGTTCTGTTTTGCATGGATGATACTCAAAATGTTTACTGTGAGATTCTCTTCATTGAACTCCATTGTGGCATGATTGTTTGAGTTCATTTTGATGCCTTTATCTTTGTTGCAAAACTGCTATCTGATATGAACTGCTGTAATCTGCTAATTGTCAACATCATTTGCGCATCTTGTGGGTGCCACAAATTGGTCCCTATTGATGCTATGATGATGATCTTGATATGCACATGTTCTGCTCTTCGTGCTCTACATGTTGGGTTGCTTTTCAGTCATGTTAGGGTGCATCTTCACATCTTGATCCCTGTTGCAAAAATGCATGTTGCTGTTAACTACTGAAAACTGCTTTAACTTGGTGATTTGTCATTTTTGTTGCATTTTTTGTGTGCATCCTATGATCATAATTTCTACATGTTCTAGGAGAGGTTTTATGCCATATTTACAGGGGTGCAATCCATGTATTTTTATATGCCCTATAGTGAGTGCATCAAGCTTGTGAAGTGGGCCACTTGATGTTAACTTTCCGTCAATGCTGAATCTGCTATATCATGTTGCCATGTTTACTTGATGCTACCAATTAATACATGCATATTCTGAAGATTCTTAGTTGACATGTTTTGTTGTCTATATTATGATATACCATGCCATGCCTTTGGATGCCTCATATATGTCCTGTAGCATATGTTTTAACTACCATGAACATGCTTATATAATGTTTCAGATTCCTGTTAACTTCATGATGCTATGTTGTGAGCTTGATAGTAATTAATCAATGCCTTTTATGGAGATGCTCCAATTACATGTTTTGTAGTATGCTATGAGTACTTTGTTCACATGCCATGTTTGCTAAATTTGGATTCCATATGCCTTTGTTCCATGCTTGCAAACGTGCTATCATAATGTTGCTGTTTTACACTTGTTGAAACTGTTTCAACTTTCAATCTTGTCATGTTGGTTCCCACTAATCCATGAGCCATATGTATGTGATGACAGGATGTTATTTGCTATTTGTTATGTTTACTTTGATTCCATGCCCTTGGTTGCTATGTTTATTTGCTGTAGCTTGTCTCTCTCTTGCTCTCACATTGCCATCATATCAACTCTGCTCATGTATATGCTCCTGAGTTATAAAGTTGGTTTTTGCATTGATCATATTGGTTTAATATTGATACCTATGAACCTGAACCTTTATTGATATTTGAAGTATGTTATCTGTACATGAAGTGCATGTCAGGTTTGTGCTCATAAGAATCATGTAGCTTGTTGTTTTGATGTTTGCAAAGTGCCTACTTGCTGTTTTGGGCAGATTATTGTTATAACTTGTTTGGAGTGTATGTGTTGCACCGTTGCTCCGTTTTGAGCATGCTCTATATGAAACTTGCTTAGAATTGCATGTAATTGCATCATGTCATGTTGAATCATTGTTTTGAGAGTGTTTGCTTGATGTTTGAATGCATTTTGCATCAATGCCACGTTTGACTTGTTTTGCTCATATCTTCTAGGCCGTAGCTCTGAACTAAATGAACTTTATATGTAACTTGACTAGAATTTCGTGTAGATCATCTTGGTGCATTTTAACTTGCTATTTAACAACTTGAACATAAGGTTTATGCAGATCTGGACCAATTTCGAAATTTGCATATGAGGACTTACCGGATTTGTTATATGTTGTTACAGACCTCATTTAAACTTGCTTTGATGTGTTGTTCTTGTATGCATCATCTCTTGCCATGAGTAGCATCATATAGCCTTTGTCATGCATCATGCTTGTTTGAGCATCATGTCATGTTTATGTGTTGTGTGCTTACCATGTGGTTTGCTCCTTTCCGGCTGTGCTTCTTCTCGATAGTTCCTGTTTCGTCGCGATCGTGAGGATTCGTTCGTCTATGCTTGGTTCGTCTTTTCCCGTTCATATTCTTCATGGACTCGTTCTTCTTCCTAGCGGGATTTCAGGAAAGATGACCGTTATCCTGGATCTCACTACTATCATTGCTATGCTAGTTGTTTCATTCTATCGCTATGCTGCGCTACCTATCACTTGTTTACCAAGCCTCCCAAACTGCCATGCCAGCCTCTAACCTTTTCACCCTTCCTAGAAAACCGTTTCTTGGCTGTGTTACTGCTTTGCTTAGCCCCTCTTATAGCGTTGTTAGTTGCAGGTAAAGTTGAAGATTGCTCCATGCTAGAACATGATTATGTTGGGATGTCACAATATCTCTTATTTTAATTAATGCATCTATATAGTTGGTAAAGGGTGGAAGGCTCGGCCTTATGCCTGGTGTTTTGTTCCACTCTTGTCGCCTTAGTTTCCGTCATACCGGTGTTATGTTCCTTGATTTTGCGTTCCTTACGCGGCCGGGTGTATGGGAACCCCTTGACAGTTCGCTTTGAATAAAACTCCTCCAACAAGGCCCAACTTTGGTTTTCCATTTGCCTACCCAGGACCTATATTTTTCCCTAGGGAGTCGCCCACCCAAGGGTCATCTTTATTGTAGCCCCCCCGGGCTAGTGCTCCTCCGAGTGTTGGTCCGAACCGAGCGATGTCCGGTGCCCCCTGGGCAACCTGGATCTATGCCAACCCGACGTCTGGCTCATCCAGTGTGCCGTGAGAACGAGATATGTGCATATCCTATCAGGATTTGTCGGCACATTCGTGCGGTCTTGCTGGTCTTGTTTTACCATTATCGAAATGTCTTGTAACCGGGATTCCAAGACTGATCGGGTCTTTTCGGGAGAAGGAATATCCTTCATTGGTCGTGGGAGCTTATAATGGGCTAAGTTGGGACACCCCTACAGGGTTTAAACTTTCCAAAGCCGTGCCCACCGTTATGTGGTAGAGGGGAATTTGTTAATGTCCGGTTGTAGAGAACTTGACACCAGATTCGAATTAAAATGCATCAACCGCGTCTGTAGCCGTGATGGTCTCTTTTCGGCGGAGTCTGGGAAGTGAACACGGTTTGTGTTATGTATGAACGTAAGTAGTTTTAGGATCACTTCTTGATCACTTCTAGCTTCTCGACCGTTCTGTTTGATTCTCCTCACTCTTATTTGCGTATGTGTGGGGACCCCGACTCATAAGTCGAGATCACTGAATGCACGTGTACAGTGATCCCAGAGATCAATGCTCACTGAACACACAGAAGCTGAATAACAAGAGTCTTACATCCATACATACCGTTTTACACAAGTAGGACCATTATGGTCAAGTCTTGAGTGTATCATCGCAGTGAAAATCTTCAACAACAACTTGGACCCATGCCATCTGCCTTAACCCTACAGGCATTCTGACTGGGAAGCGTCCTAGCTCACACGATCGTCACCAAAGTCTCTTCTTCATATACATGCTCTTTCAAGCCTGGCCAAGTAAATAGCCAGGGACAAGCCAGTGAGTACGTTTGAATGTACTCGCAAGCAACCCAAGAGTGATACCAAAATAATTATGCAAGGCTCTGCTGCTGAATTGGCATTTTTGCGGAAAGCTAGTTTTTCTCATGCAAGTATGATCAACATTTATCAAGGACATGAATGTGTCTGCAACAAGTATCAGGAGGTTATAGACATCAACATCGAGAAAGAGTCATAAACAACTCATGCTCAAGCTCATCGTGACTTCCTCACGAGTCGCATCATCAACATCACCAAACTGTGTTGTTTTTCAGAAACATATGGATGTAGCCCAAGAGCGGTTACCCAACTGTCCTTGACCGTGGACACGGCTATTTGAATAGTTTTACACTCTGCAGAGGTTGCACACTTTACCCGCAAGATCCGGGGAACTTCCGTGTCATCCACGACCCGCGATACCTCAAGTACTCAGGGTAAGCACCCGATCACTATCTTTCCCTAGATGACACTAACAAGGAGTCCACTCGTTGTTCCGTATCCTCACGATGTACGTCCTACGAGACTCACTCGAGATCGTAACATCCGAGAGGGGATGCAACGGTGTATCCGGTGCCCTGTAAAAACAGTCATGGCCGCCCTACCTAGCACGACCCCATCCCGAGAGAGAGCACCAACTCTCCCCCGTCACTAGTAATGCAGGCTCCAAGCTAGTATCGGCCTAGGTAATCAATAATGCCCTTTCCCATATAAGGATAGAGTGGTTGCGCATGTAAGGTTGGAATAACGGTCGCAACTTAAACCAATCCATTTTTGAAAGCAACACACACACTTGCCTCGGTACAGCACTTCGTCATCAAGTGGTTACCCATCTCATTATCTCCCTCGGGCATAAGTGGCACCCGACGGGTTTTCGAAAAGTCTTTTGAAAGTACTCTGCCTCCATCACCATGCATATTCCCGTCCCATTTGCGTAGCCACTACTATAGCATCCTATCTACTCCCACCAGCATAACCCTCATAGGATGGTAGGGTCATGCATAATGCAAGTATCAACAAGGAAGTAACGGAGGCAACCCATCAAAGTGGTTACCACCTCATCATGATTCCGTTGCAATAACAATATGGTGCTATATGACATGCATAAAAAAAAGTTTCATAGACATGGTCAAAGGGCTGCTTGCCTGGTTCATCAAAGTCTTCAAGTCTTCAAGTACTTCCCCCAGTACTCCGTCTACTTCGTCAACTAACGTCGGAAATAATCACAATAAGCAACACAACAAGGCAGAAACTAAAAGTGCTCTAAAAATATGAAGTTGACTTTTCTAGGACTCCTCTGGTTATATGAAAAATAACCAGAGTGGTTTCATTGGAATTGGGTCAGTGGTTATTTCTTAACATTTCAATATGATCGAATAAATGGATTCAATGGATCTGCAAGTTTTCTACAGAATGCTTTTTTATAAAAATGAGTAAAAGTACCCATTAAATCAGGCATGATTTTAGAAACATTTAGAAATTGGTTTCACTGGATTTGGAGTTTAAATGAATATAATATGGATTTTTGAAGTGGACTTATGTGGATAAATGACCTTTTCAAAGGGTCTAGTGAAAACTAAGAACAACAAAAATTTCCACTGTGGCCCATTAAATAGAACATGATTTATGGAGTCAGAACAAATTTGGTTCATCGAATTTGGACACTATTTGAATAGTTTATGGATTTTTGAAGTTCACTGGAAAAGAAAAAGGAGAATATTTGGGTTATACCTAAACTGTGCACAGGGCGCAATTTAGCACCGCAGCACACTGGGCCGGCCCAGCGGCCTGGCCACGCGGGCGACGAGGCGACGTCGAAGGCGCCCAGGCGCAACCCGCCTCCACTAGCTAGCATGGCCCGGTGGCTGGGCCACTGACGAGCGGGGCCCACTTGCAGGGCCTTCGTCTTCCTCTTCCTCCCACGCGTTCACCTGGCCGAGGGAGCAAAGAGCCCCGACGACGACTGCCGGCGCTAAAGGGCACCTCCGGCGATGCTCTGGCTATGGATGAGCTCAGGAGGCCGCGCTGCATCCACCTGGGTGCTTTTCGCACGCCGACGAGGGCCGTAGCGGCGACGGCTTGGACGGCCGGGGAGGAGGCCGTCGGCCATCTTCGGCCACGAGGGGGTGGTGTTCCCGGGGATGAATGACGGTGATGGAGGTCCTCGAGGTGGTGGTATGAGGGTACTGGAGTGGCTGGGGAGAGAGGAGAGGCTCGGGATAGCCCGGATTTAGGCGGAGCCCGACGGCGGCGCTCCGGCCATTGTGGTGAATGGAAGACACGGGGAGAGGTGTGGGTTGGTCCAGGGGTGCACGAGAGGGAGAGAGAGCCAAAGGAGTAGGGAGGGGGCTCGGGGGTGGCCTTAAATAGCCGTCCCGTGGCTCACCGTGGACGCGCCGCACGGGCCGTGGCAACAGCTCGGGCGGCCAGGGGGAGAGCGAGGGGTTGTCTTCGGTGCTCGTGGGGGTGGTGTAGGGCACCAGGAAAGGAGAGAGGGAGCGGGGCGAGCTCCGGGTAGAGCCATGAGCTCGGACACGCATTGGTGGGCTCGGGCGGCTCTGGGCACGCGCGACACGGGCAGGACAGAGAGGGGAAAGAGGGGGCCAGCATGGTGTCGTGTTGCGGACATCGAGGCACCTCGACTGGCACAAGGGGGAGGCTCGAGGTGGTCGAGGGACGCGGCATCAACGGTCGGGAGCACGCTGACGTGCTCCAAAGCGCGCAAATGTCCAGCACCCGCGGCTTTTTCTCGCGTCCTCACGCGCCCACTTGTGCCTGGCGTCAGAAGGAGGAATAAACAAGAGGGGTGGAGGCCTTGGATGCTCTGGAACTTTCCAGGAGTGAGAGAGAGATGAGAAAGGGAGGGGGAGGTGGCTGTCCAGAGAGGAAAAATGGGTCTCTGCCCCCCTTAATCATTGCCCCTTGGGCAGCCAAGCATGCTGGAGTTAAAGGAGGAGCATATGAGGCTGTGGGGACAAGTTGAGCTCATGGAGATTAGTGGAAATGGATGAAACATGCATTTTAAGTTTCTAACAGAAGGTGTTTGATGGTGGTTTGGGCAAGCAAATGGATTCAAAATGATATGAAGACTAACAGGATCAAGTGTCATATAGAAATGAGGTTGATCGCCAAGTTGGAGCTCATTTGAAGAAAGTTGACAATGCAACTTTGGTAAACCCTAGAAATCAACAGAAATGGACTTTCCAAGATTTAGCCATGCAAATCTATTCTCCTTGATGCACCACTTGGTGTAGTGTCATCATTTGAGGTTCTGAACATGTCCACAAAAGTTGAGATCAAAAGGAGAAAGTTGCCAATGTAGAGTTGTTCAAGTTTGGTTCTGGACAGGAAGGGTTTTGGGGCACTTTGATCAATATAACATTTTCTGCAACTTGTGCCATTTGGTGTAGATGAATGATTAGACCATTTGAGAATGTCCACAAGGTTTGAGAACATTTTGACATGTTTGGCAATGTCGAGTTGCTCAAACTTCAAAATGGACAGAAATGGTTTTGAGGGGATTTGATGGGGTTATACTATTCTCCATGACATGATACTTGTCAAGATCATCAAACATGTCATATGTGACATGATAGAAATTTCTTGGAATTTTTGGAGAATACTTCCTTTGTAAATATTTCAAAAGCTTGAAATATCCAGAAAGGGTTTTTGAGGGATTTGACCAATATTTTCAACATGACCATGTGTTGAAACTCTCATATATGGAAAATATATGTCCACTGAGTTTCCCTGATTTTTCTCAAATATTTTTGAATCTTTAAATAATTTAAACATATTAAAGACCATTTCTGGTCTTGAGAAAAAGCCTTTAATTAAAATAAGAAAATAAGTTTTAAAATTATATTTTTGGGGTTGATGGGTGTCCTATATCTAATATGAGTCAAATATATCTTTGGAAAGATTTTTACTGCCCTTAATTAAGTACTTGCAGTGCAAATCTCAATTTAGGGGTTTTTGGAAAACTAATTTTTGAAAATACGTTTTGGCCAAATATTTTTGCAAGAAATTATTTTTATGTCCTACACACATGGCATGATCATTGGGCAAGGTTTTTGGATCAAGGAGAAGGAGTATAAGAGTTGGGGGATTTATTTTATTTTTAGAGCACATGCAAACAACAGACAAAAACCAATCAAGGCAAGGTCCAACACACTCAAAAGTTTTTGTCAAACCACACTTTATCATGATTGTTAGCTTAAGTGTAGTGCCATGAAAATCAGGGTGTGACAGACCTACCCCCCTTACAAGAATCTCATCCCCGAGATTCCCAAACTAGGCGCGGAAAGGGATACAGAAACTTGGATCTGGGGTAGTCTTCAAGTCCTCATGTTGCTTCTGCTTCCGTGTAGTGCTCCATTGAGCTTGAAGTACTTGATGGTGTGGCTTCGTGTATGACGCTCTTCTTGATCCAGGTTGCTAATGGGTAGCTCGCGGTAGGTTAGAATGGGCTAGGGGTCGATGGCTCGGTGGTTAATGCCCTCGTAGGTATCGGGCAAGTTAGGAAGTTGGAAACACATCCGGGGTTGTGATGCATGGAAAGCATAGTGCACATCAGGTAACTCAGGTGGCAACTCCAGCTGGTAATTGTCTTCCCTTCATCTTGTAGTGATCTCAGAGGGGGTTGTTAAATCTTGGAGTGTTCTCGAAGAGGGTCGATGAATCTTGGTGTGGGTTTCCTTGTCATGGAAATGTTGGGTTCCTTTGGGAGAAGTGGCCTGTAGATACACATGGTCTTCGACGCGGAAGTTTATTTCTTGACGATGGTGGTTGGTATAGTTCTTCCTCCTTGATATGGCGGTCTTTAGATGTTGCCTAACAAGCTGAATGACTCTTCTTCCGTCTTCGGGTGGACATGTATGTCCTCAAATAACGATGACAACCAGCTTGTTCGAGTACTCCATGAAGAGTTGCCCACGGGGTACATAGGGCATAGGTTGGGGTATCGGTGGTGGTCACGGTTGAGTATTGGTCAGGGTCCTCTCGACCTAGAGTCAAGTCCAAGGTCATGATCTGACCATGTTGTGGCTTGGTAGGGCTTAAGGGTTTCAAGGATTCTGGTGTGCGAGTGAACATTTATCATCTTATCTTTAAGCACAGTTTTTGAGATGCCAATAGTTCTATCTGGCCTTCCAAGCAATACACTTCATATTTCTGAAAGAAACATCCCGTGTAGGTCAACTCCAATCATTATTCATACTATTTATATCCTCATGGCTTCTGCGAGGAGGTCAAAGAGAATCATACATGTCAACTATCTCCAAACTCATGTGTATGGTTATCCCTATGTAAAGATCCATGGGTAGAGCATAAGCTGCCAACTTGAATTTAACACCACCATCCAAGTGCTCAGCCTATTCTTCCAAGGTCTAAGATAAATCATCTCTATCCTAAGGAAACACATCATAAGCTACTCCAAGATCTTGTTTCCTTCCTATGAATCAACTCCAACAACCCATACACCAATCACTACATGATCCGGTAGTTCTACAAATCCATTCTCTATGGTGTTCCACAAAATCTTCTAATATCCTATAATTATTAAATCCTTGAAAAGGTCTAGCCTTACAATAGTCAGTCCACCAATTTCCATTACCATGGTCGAGTAAACTCCAAAGTCAGGTGTATATAGATCCCTAAATCAACTCTGACAATTAATCCAATCTCCTAGTTTATCGTCCACCGAGAAACATGGTATCATGATCGAGATCATCAGTCTAAATCCAATTTACTGCGAACCATGTAGACATACATCATCATCTATATTCAACTAGAATCACCTACTTAAATCCAAATCTCATGTCCAACAAGAATTTCTTCACCTTTCCCCAAGTCGTTATTGTAATATCATCTATCTCCTTTCGATACCCCCTGGCTAAGTCAAATCCTTATACTGCCAAGAATCTTTAGCTTGCGATCTTAATTGTCCTACTAAATCCAATTTACTCGGGAGTAATGAAAGTCATGCTATCTTATTAACATGATCCCACCAAGTTCTTCTACCAACATGAAAGCCTTGCAATCCACCCAAGAATCTCAGATAATTCCTCCAGGTCACTGATATAAACTCATCAAGTCATTTATCCTCTATTCCTACATCCTCAAATTGGTCTTCCCTATGGCATCGTCAATTCTCGTGCTATATTAGGATCGTAATGTGCTAGTTTACTATGTCCACTAGTTCCATTTTGAACCCAGTGATAAGCAAGGTTACGGGGGCTTAACTGGTTCTCTTGCAATTCTGTGGGTTAAGCACATGGTTAAGGATTCGAGCTGGGGTATCTTCTGAAGTCTCAAAGGGTCTAGGAATGGGTTTCTTGTCTGGAGGGTTAAACATAACTCTATGGGGTAGCACTCGGTCGTGGAGGTTGTAGCAAAAAGTCTTCATTGCTAGTTGGTTGCCGAGGTGGAATTCTTGGTGCATCTTGTCTTGCTAGCCTTCAGTTGATGAGAGAGATGAGAGGGAAAAGTAGCATAGAGGAGGGGGATGCCTAAAGGGGGTTCTATAGTCCAAGTGCAAACAAACGGGTGCCGAAGGGCCAAACACAAACAATAAAATAAGGCAGGTGATATAGCCGCGTACTAGCTGCCTAGGGAAAAAGGGGCGACTGATGTCAAAACAAAAACAAATAAATGCAAGCAACACACAATCATGGTTCTATTCGGACCATCACATGGACTCGACTGTGCATAGGGGGTACATGACTCATCCTACCCTAGGGGTTCTCGGATTCAGTAGCCGTGCTTTGCTTCATGCCTCGTGCAGTCTTCTGAGTTTTCCTCAGGTGTCGCTATGTCTCCTGTAGTTGTTTTATGGAACGATCCAGGTTGAGCCTAAAGAGTCTTCAGCAACTTCTTGCCTGTTGAAGTGATGGGGTGATGGTGGCTCCTCGTAGCTGGCATTGACTTTGTCTCCTCTTATCTTCTTAATCATGATGATCCCTCTTGCCTTCTAAGGCGTTGATTGTACCAGGTAGGCAATCCTTTATGTAATGACACTAATAAGGCATAGTAGAGGTCCAATCTGTCGGGCACATTGTTGACAATATCGTCACCGAGAGCGGGGGATGAAGAGAACCGTTTTCCTGCTCACTATAGTGAGGCGGACCAAATGGCTAGGTTCTCATCCACCGGTGGTTGCCGATATAGGAACGGTAGTGACAGGGTTACTCTATTAGCGATGTATGTCATGATCTTGCATATCCTATGCCCTGATCATCGTAGGCTAGGGTTGCTTCATCTTGGGGCAGTGTCAAGGGTGTCACCATCTCCTGGGTCTTCATGTCCTCATTCCTCGAGGATGTATCTTCCGTTGGTATCGTCTTGTTGTGGTGTCGCCAATCTTGTGTTAGGGAGATGCGGGTGAATGTCTGGCAATGCATCTTCCTTCTGGATTATCCTCGAGGATTACAAGGAATCCAGTGGTTAGGGGCATAAGGGTTCTAGCGACCAAAGGTTTTGAAGAGGAAGAGATCAATAAGGAAAGTATACCTTAGTTTTCGAAAAATTGAGAAGGGAAGAGAAGTATAGATAGTTTGAAAACTGGTAATAGTTTTGAAAATAGTTTTACCCTAACTAACGACCATGCTAACTAAGGCTTCCTACAGTCAGGATGGCTCTGATACCAGCTCTGTGGGGACCCCGACTCATAAGTCGAGATCACCGAATGCATGTGTATAGTGATCCTAGAGATCAATGCTCACTGAACACACAGAAGCTGAATAACAAGAGTCTTACATCCATACATACCGTTTTACACAAGTAGGTCCATTATGGTCAAGTCTTGAGTGTATCATCACAGCGAAAATCTTCAATAACAACTTGGACCCATGCCATCTGCCTTAACCCTACAGGCATTCTGACTGGGAAGCGTCCTAGCTCACACGATCGTCACCAAAGTCTCTTCTTCATATACCTGCTCTTTCAAGCCTGGCCAAGTAAATAGCCAGGGACAAGCCAGTGAGTACGTTTGAATGTACTCGCAAGCAACCCAAGAGTGATAACAAAATAATTATGCAAGGCTCTGCTGCTGAATTGGCATTTTTGCGGAAAGCTAGTTTTTCTCATGCAAGTATGATCAACATTTATCAAGGACATGAATGTGTCTACAACAAGTATCCGGAGGTTACAGACATCAACATCGAGAAAGAGTTATAAACAACTCATGCTCAAGCTCATCGTGACTTCCTCACGAGTCGCATCATCAACATCACCAAACCGTGTTGTTTTTCAGAAACATATGTACGTAGCCCAAGAGTAGTTACCCAACTATCCTTGACCGTGGACACGGCTATTCGAATAGTTTTACACTCTGCAGAGGTTGCACACTTTAGCCACAAGATCCGGGGAACTTCCGTGTCATCCACGACCCACGATACCTCAAGTACCCGGGGTAAGCACCCGATCACTATCTTTTCCTAGATGACACTAACAAGGAGTCCACTCGTTGTTCCGTATCCTCATGATGTACATCATACGAGACTCACTCGAGATTGTAACATCCGAGAGGGGATGCAACGGTGTATCCGGTGCCCTGTAAAAACAGACATGGTCGCCCTACCTGGCATGACCCCGTCCCGAGAGAGAGCACCAACCCTCCCCCGTCACTAGTAATGCGGGCTCCAAGCTAGTATCGGCCTAGGTAATCAATAATGCCCTTTCCCATATAAGGGTAGAGTGGTTGCGCATGTAAGGTTGGAATAACGGTCGCAACTTAAACCAATCCGTTTTTGAAAGCAACACACACACTTGCCTCGGTACACCACTTCGTCATCAAGTGGTTACCCATCTCATTATCTCCCTCGGGCATAAGTGGCACCCGACGTGTTTTCCAAAAGTCTTTTGAAAGTACTCTGCCTCCATCACCATGCATATTCCCGTCCCATTTGTGTAGCCACTACTATAGCATCCTATCTACTCCCACCAGCATAACCCTCATAGGATGGTAGGGTCATGCATAATGCAAGTATCAACAAGGAAGTAACGGAGGCAACCCATCAAAGTGGTTACCTCCTCATCATGATTCCATTGCAATAACAATATGGTGCTATATGACATGCATAAAAAAAGTTTCATAGACATGGTCAAAGGGCTGCTTGCCTGGTTCATCAAAGTCTTCAAGTCCTTCCCCCAGTACTCCGTCTACTTCGTCAACTAATGTCGGAAATAATCACAATAAGCAACACAACAAGGCAGAAACTAAAAGTGCTCTAAAAATATGAAGTTGAATTTTCTAGGACTCCTCTGGTTATATGAAAAATAACCAGAGTGGTTTCATTGGAATTGGATCAGTGGTTATTTCTGAACATTTCAATATGATGGAATAAATGGATTCAATGGATCCGCTAGTTTTCTATAGAATGCCTTTTTATAAAAATGAGTAAAAGTACCCATTAAATCAGGCATGATTTTAGAAACATTTAGAAATTGGTTTCACTGGATTTGGAGTTGAAATGAATATAATATGGATTTTTGAAGTGGACTTATGTGGATAAATGACCTTTTCAAAGGGTCCAGTGAAAACTAAGAACAACAAAAATGTCCACTGTGGCCCATTAAATAGAACATGATTTATGGAGTCAGAAGAAATTTGGTTCATCGAATTTGGACACTATTTGAATAGTTTATGGATTTTTGAAGTTCACTGGAAAAGAAAAAGGAGAATATTTGGGTTATACCTAAACTGTGCACAGGGCGCAGTTTAGCACCGCAGCACACTGGGCCAGCCCAGCGGCTCAGCCACGCGGGCGACGGGGCAACGTCGAAGGCGCCCAGGCGCAACCCGCTTCCACTTGCCAGCGTGGCCCGGTGGCTGGGCCACTAACGAGCGGGGCCCGCTTGCAGGGCCTTCGTCTTCCTCTTCCTCCCGCGTGTTCGCCTGGCCGAAGGAGCAGAGAGCCCCGACGATGACTACCGGCAGTACGGGGCACCTCCGGCGATGCTCTGGCTATGGATGAGCTCAGGAGGCTGCGCCGCATCCACCTGGGTGCTTTTCGCACGCCGACGAGGGCCGTAGCGGCGACGGCTTGGACAACCGCGGAGGAGGCCGTCGGCCATCTTCGGCCACGAGCGCGTGGCATTCCCGGGGATGAACGACGGTGATGGAGGGCCTCGAGGTGGTGGTATGAGGGTACTGGAGTGGCTGGGGAGAGAGGAGAGGCTTGGGATAGCCCAGATTTAGGCGGAGCCCGACGGTGGCACTCCGGCCATTGTGGTGAACGGAAGACACGGGGAGAGGTGTGGGTTGGTCCAGGGGTGCACGAGAGGGAGAGAGCCAAAGGAGTAGAGAGGGGGCTCGGGGGTGGCCTTAAATATCCGTCCCATGGCTCACCGTGGACGCGGCGCATGGGCCGTGGCAACGGCTCGGGCGGCCAGGGGAGAGAGCGAGGGGTTGTCTTCGGTGCTCGTGGGGGTGGTGTACAACACCAGGAAGGGAGAGAGGGAGCGGGGCGAGCTCCGGGTGGAGCCACGAGCTCGGACACGCATTGGCGGGCTCGGGCGGCTTTGGGCACGCGCGGCACGGGCAGGACAGAGAGGGGAAAGAGGGGGCCAGCATGGTGGCGTGTTGCGGACGTCGAGGCACCTCGACTGGCGCAAGGGGGAGGCTCGAGGTGGTCGAGGGACGCAACATCAACGGTCAGGAGCATGCTGACGTGCTCCAGAGCGCGCAAATGGATGGCACCCGCGGCTATTTCTCGCATCCTCACGCGCCCACTTGTGTATGGCGTCAGAAGGAGGAATAAACAAGAGGGGTGGAGGCCTTGGATGCTTTGGAACTTGCCAGGAGTGAGAGAGAGATGAGAAAGGGAGGGGGAGGTGGCTGTCCAGAGAGGAAAATGGGTCTCTCCTCCCCTTAATCATTGCCCCTTGGGCATCCAAGCATGCAGGAGTTAAAGGAGGAGCATATGAGGTTGTGGGGACAAGTTGAGCTCATAGAAATTAGTGGGAATGGACGAAACATGCATTTTAGGTTTCTGCCAGAAGGTGTTTGATGGTGGTTTAGGCAAGCAAATGGATTCAAAATGATATGAAGATTAACATGATAAAGTGTCATATAGAAATGAGGTTGATCACCAAGTTGGAGCTCATTTGAAGAAAGTTGACAATGCAACTTTGGTAAACCCTAGAAATTAACAGAAATGGACTTTCCAAGATTTAGCCATGCAAATCTATTCCCCTTGATGCACCACTTGGTGTAGTGTCATCATTTGAGGTTCTGAACATGTCCACAAAAGTTGAGATCAAAAGGAGAAAGTTGCCAATGTAGAGTTGTTCAAGTTTGGTTCTGGACAGGAAGGGTTTTGGGGCACTTTGATCAATATAACATTTTCTCCAACTTGTGCCATTTGGTATAGATGAATGATTAGACCATTTGAGCATGTCCACAAGGTTTGAGAACATTTTGACATGTTTGGCAATGTAGAGTTACTCAAACTTCAAAATGGACAGAAATGGTTTTGAGGGGATTTGATGGGGTTATACTATTCTCCATGACATGATACTTGTCAAGATCATCAAACATGTCATATGTGACATGATAGAAATTTCTTGGAATTTTTGGAGAATACTTCCTTTGTAAATATTTCAAAAGCTTGAAATATCCAGAAAGGGTTTTTGAGGGATTTGACCAATATTTTGAACATGACCATGTGTTGAAACTCTTACATATGGAAAATATATGTCCACTGAGTTTCCCTGATTTTTCTCAAATAATTTTGAAGCTTTAAAATAATTTAAACCTATTAAAGACCATTTCTGGTCTTGAGAAAAAGCCTTTAATTAAAATAAGAAAATAAGTTTTAAAATTATATTTTTGGAATTTATGGGTGTCCTATATCTAATAGGAGTCAAATATATTTTTGGAAAGATTTTTACTGCCCTTAATTAAGTACTTGCAGTGCAAATCTCAATTTAGGGGTTTTTGGAAAACTAATTTTTGAAAATACGTTTTGGCCAAATATTTTTGCAAGAAATTATTTTTATGTCCTACACACATGGCATGATCATTGGGCAAGGTTTTTGGATCAAGGAGATGGAGTATAAGAGTTGGGGATTTATTTTATTTTTAGAGCACTTGCAAACAACAGACAAAAACCAATCAAGGCAAGGTCCAACACACTCAAAAGTTTTTGTCAAACCACACTTTATCATGATTGTTAGATTAAGTGTAGTGCCATGAAAATCAGGGTGTGAAAGTATGTTAGCCACCATATATGCTTAGTCGCTGCTGGAACCTCACCACTTATCCTTTCCTTACCCATTAAGCTTTGCTAGTATTGATACCCATGGTAATGGGATTGCTGAGTCCTCGTGGCTCACAGATTACTACAACAACAGTTGCAGGTGCAGGTTATGCGATGATCATGACGCGAGAGTGATGCTTGCTTGTTTTGAGTTCTTCTTCTGCTTCGTCATTCAGGGGATAGGTTCCTGGTCAGCAGCCTTGGCTAGCAGGGTGGATGTCGTTTGAGTTTCTGTTTGTGTTTCATTCATAGTCGGATGTTGCTATTGGGTATGATGATGTTGTATTCGTGTGGCATTGTATGCCTCTTGTATGTATCCTCAACTATTATGTAATGGTACGATGTAATGATATCCACCTTGCAAAAGCGTCTCCAATATGCGCTTCTATCCTTGGTGGGACCTTCGAGTTCTGTTAGGATAGGGTCGCATATTGGGGCTGACAATTATACTTGGCATTTTCTTTCTCCTTAGCTTGTTTATCCTTGGAGCTTTGACTAGAAGAACCCCTCAATAATCTCCTTATCATTTCCTGAAAACTTCTGAAATTTTTAGTAACTTCAAAATAAAAGTGAATCAACTAAACAAGATTGATAATAACTACTCCCACAAGTGCCTAGAGCCTATATCATGCATTAGAATTACTTGGGACCTCATAAATTTAACATGCAAGCTCAAGAACAGGGTCACCTATGCAGCAAAAATTTGCGATGAATAAAGCACTAGAAAAAAACTAATTGGACCAATGGAGGAGTCACATACCAAGCAACAATCTCCCAAAGTAGTTTTGTGAATGGAGCTTTGAGCAAGGAGATCGAAAATCGCAGGAAAATGAGCTAGAACTCATGCTTGAGCTGGATGGGGATTTTTTGGGAGGAAGATGGAGTGTGTGGGTGCAGGAATAAGTGGAGGGGGCCCACCTTGGGCCCACTAAATAGGGGGCGCGCCCAGGGGGAGTGGGCGCGCCCTCCACCCTCGTGGCCAGGTGCTTGCCCCCCCTGCTGTGTTCTCAGTGCCTAAAATCCTCAAATATTCCATAAAAAATCATACTAAATTTGCAGGGCATTTGGAGCACTTTTATTTTCAGAAAACAGATAGATAATGCTATTTTTGCTTTACTTATTCTAAATAACAGAAAGTAAAATGAGGGTACAGAAGGTTGTGCCTTCTAGTTTGATCCATCTCATGATCATCAAAATGAATCCACTAACAAGGTTGATCAAGTCTTGTTAACAAACTCATTCCGAATAACATGGAACCGGAGAAATTTCGAATAACACTAGGTTACCTCAACGGGGATATGCACATCCCCAACAACAAGAATATCATACTTTTTCTTGACAGTAGGAAGAGGAAATTCAAAACCTCCAATAATAATAGTTGGAACTTTTCCAACAGAATTGATGCTATGAACTTGAGGTTGTTTCCTCGGAAAGTGTATAATATGCTCATTACCATTAACATGAAAAGTGACATTGCCTTTGTTGCAATCAATAACAGCCCCTGCAGTATTCAAAAAGGGTCAACCAAGGATAATCGACATACTATCGTCCTCGGGAATATCAAGAATAACAAAGTCCGTTAAGATAGTGACATTTGCAGCCACAACATGCACATCCTCACAAATACCGACATGTATAGAAGTTGATTTATGAGCCATTGCAAAGATATTTCAGTAGGTGTCAACTTATTCAATTCAAGTCTATGATATAAAGAGAGAGGCATAACACTAACACCGGCTCCAAGATCACATAAAGCAGTTCTAACATAATTTCTTTTAATGGAGCATGGTATAGTTGGTACCCCCGGATCTCCAAGTTTCTTTGATATTCCACCCTTAAAAGTGTAATTAGCAAGCATGGTGGAAATTTCAGCTTCTGGTATCTTTCTTTTATTTGTAATGATATTCTTCATATATTAAGCATATCAGTTAAGCGCATATGTCAGAAGATAGGTCTAATCATTTCAGCAAAGCGCTCAAAATCCTCATCATCCTTTGTCTTGGATGGTTTAGGAGGAAAAGGCATGGGTTTCTGAACCCATGGTTCTATTTGTCTACCATGCTTCCTAGAAACAAAATCTCTCTTATCATAACATTGATTATTTGATTGTGGGTTATCAAGATCAACATCAGGTTCAATCTCTACATCATTATTATTGCTAGGTTGAGCATCAACATGAACATTATCATTAACATTATCACTAGGTTCATGTTCATCACCTGATTGTGTTTCAGCATCAGAAATAGAAATATCATTGGGATTCTCAGGTGTGTCTATAACAGGTTCACTAGAAGCATGCAAAGTCCTATCATTTTTCTTTTTCTTCTTTCTAGAAGGACTAGGTGCATCTACATTATTTCTCTGAGAATCCTGCTCAATTCTCTTAGGGTGGCCTTCAGGATACAAAGGTTCCTGAGTCATTCTACCAGATCTAGTAGCCACTCTAACAGCAAAATCATGTTTTTTATTTAATCCATCAAGCAAATCACTTTAAGCTTTAAGTACTTGCTCTGCTTGAGTGGTAACCATAGAAGCATATTTGCTAATGAGTTTAAGTTCACCTTTAACTCTGGCCATATAATCACTCAAGCGTCCTATCTCGAAAGCATTATTCTTTAATTCTCTACCAACATCAGCATTAAAACTTTCTTGTCTAGCCATAAAGTCATCAAATTCATCTAAAGATGGGCTATGGAATTTAGTAGACGGGATTTCAACTTTATCATATCTCTAGAGAGAATTTACCTTTACTACCTGTGCCGGGTTATCAAGACAATGTGCTTCTTCAACAGGCGTTATATTAAGACCATGTATTTCTTCAATAGGAGGTCAATTCTTAACATCTTCAACTTTAATACCTTTTTGTTTCATAGATTTCTTTGCCTCTTGCATATATTCAGGACTGAGAAATAGAACATCTCTCTTCTTCGGAGTTGTTTAGGAATAGGCTCCGGTGTTGGCTCAGTTGGCTCGAGAATTGGCTCAGGAAGAGTCCAATTATTTTAATTTGTCAACATATTATTCAATAGCAATTCAGCTTGGTCGACTGTTCTTTCCCAGAAAACACAACCAACACAACTATCCAAGTAGTCCTTGGAAGCATCGGTTAGTCCATTATGAAAGTTATCAAGTATTTCATTTTTCTTAAGAGGATGATCAGGCAAAGCATTAAGTAATCAGAGAAGCCTCCCCAAGCTTGTGGGAGACTCTCTTCTTTGATTTGCACAAAATTATAAATTTTCCGCAAGGCAGCTTGTTTCTTATGAGCAGGGAAATATTTAGCAGAGAAGTAATAAATCATATCCTGGGGACTATACACACAACCAGGATCAAGAGAATTAAACCAAGTTTTAGCATCACACTTTAATGAGAATGGAAATATCTTAAGGATATAATAATAGCGAGACTTCTCATCATTAGTAAACAGGGTGGCTATATCATTTAACTTGGTAAGATGTGCCACAATAGTTTCAGATTCATAGCCATAAAAAGGACCAGATTCAACCAAAGTAATTATCTCAGGATCAACATAGAATTCATAATCCTTATCAGTAACAAAGATAGGTGAAGTAGCAAAAGCAGGGTCATATTTCATTCTAGCATTCAGAGTTTTCTGTTTAAGTTTAGCTAGTAACTTCTTTAGATCAGATCTATCATTGGAAGCAAAAAGATCTCTAGCAGTTTCTTCATCCATAACATAACTCTCAGGAACAACAGGTAATTCATACTTAGGGGGGAGAACCTTCATCATCACTATCATCACTAATTTCATCTTCAATAATTTCATTCTCTCTAACCCTAGCAAGTTATTCATCAAGAAATTCACCTAATGGCAAAGTAGTATCAAGCATAGAAGTAGTTTCATCATAAGTATCATGCATAGCAGAAGTGGCATCATCAATAACATGCAACATATCAGAATTCATAGCAGTAGCAGGTTTAGGTGTCACAAGCTTACTCAAAATAGAAGGAGAGTCTAGTGTAGAGCTAGATGGCAGTTCCTTACCTCCCCTCGTAGTTGAGGGAAAAATCTTAGTTCTTGTGTCTTTCAAGTTCTTCATAGTGATCAGCATATATAAATCCCAAGTGACTCAAAGAATAGAGCTATGCTCCCCGGCAACGGCGCTAGAAATTAGTCTTGATAACCCACAAGTATAGGGGGGCGCACCCAGGAGGAGGGGGCGCGCCCCCCACCCTCGTGGACTGGGTGTGGGCCCCCTGGCCTTTATTCTTTCGCCAGTATTTTTTATATTTACCAAAAGTTATCTCCGTGAATTTTCAGGTCATTCCGAGAACTTCTGTTTTCTACACAATAAACAACACCATGGCAGTTCTGCTGAAAACAGTGTCAGTCCGGGTTAGTTTCATTGAAATCATGCAAGTTAGAGTCCAAAACAAGGGCAAAAGTGTTTAAAAAAGTAGATACGTTGGAGATGTATCAAATGGCTAACTAAACATGATAGAAGGACATACTTCAGAATATGATGACTATGTAAACAAGATGACATGATATAACTATACAATGTGTCTATTAAAGTGGTTGGCATGCCATAAATCACAAACATGCCGTCGATGGAAACATGATGGCATGATATAATTCATGGATAGAATGACATAATTCAAAATATGATGACTATGTAAACAGGATGAGATGATATAACTATATTATGTCTTTAGAAAATTGGTTGGCATGCCATAATTCAGATATATGCTGTCTATGTAAACATCATGGCATGATATAATTCAAATATATGATTTATATACTTAGGAAGTGAGCAGAGGGAAATCGCATATATGATGTGTCAACTAAGGAGATGGCATTCAATATCGTGTATATGAAGTAAAAACTAAGCATTGCAATACAACATATGTATGATATGAGTAATATAACCCTGCCAAGTTTGAGCATACACCTCAAGGGGATAATAGCACTGGTCATCTGCCTCTAAATCCTCCTATGAAGAGCTATTTGTAACCAGCAAGTTACCCGCTTCAGCAGGTAGCATTGTCTGCTCTAAAGACCTTGTTTTCACTCCCGATTTCTCCATCACCAATTCAAATGGCTGATGCACAGGAAGAGCAGTTGAATATACAAACATTGTCAACAAAAGCAATGAGAAATACAAAAAAAGGACGTCATGATATAATTCACATATATGACTTTAGGCTAAACAACATGGCATTGCATAGTTCACATATATAATGCCTTGCAACAAGATAGCATTGCATAATTCACATATATGGTAATTAGACACTAAACATGTGGCATTCACACAAAGCATGTCTAAACTAAGCAAATGACATAGCAATGCAAGATACCATACACATGATATGAGCAACAT